>NC_057798.1:190139022-190144561 GCF_018294505.1 Triticum aestivum | reverse complement strand
AGGGGCGTGCCCTAGGGGGGATCGCGTCCTCCATCCTTGTGGTGGCCTCGAGACTCTTCTGGCCCAACTCTTTTGCTTTGGGGGCTTCTTCTGGTCCATAAAAAGTCACCATATATTTTCAGGTCATTTGGACTCCGTTTGGTATTCCTTTTCTATAAAACTCAAAAACTAGGAAAAAACAGAAAGTGGCACTAGGCTCTAAGTTAATAGGTTAGTCACAAAAATAATATAAAATAGCATATAAATGCATATAAAACATCCAAGATGGATAATATAATAGCATGGAACAATCAAAAATTATAGATACGTTGGAGATGTATCACATGTCATGCTTCCAATAGGCTCTACCTCCGCAAAGGCTTGAACAAGACTCCATCTGAGATACTTACAGGCAACAATCCCAACCTCAAGTACTTCCGGGTGTTCAGTTGTAAGTGTTTCATTCTCAATAAAGGTGTTCGTTTGTCTAAATTCGAACCTAGAGCTCAGGATGGCACATTTGTTGGTTATGCTACAAACTCTCAAGCTTACCGTGTTCTTAACAAGTCCATCGGACTCATTGAGGAGACGTGTAACATGGAGTTTGATGAAAATAACGGCTCCCAGGTGGAGCAAAGTGGTCTTTTTGATGTAGGTGATGAAATTCCTCCCCAAGCCATAAGAAGAATGGGGATTGGTCAAATACTCCCCATTGAGGAACCCCTTGTGGCCGAAGGAGGACAATGCTCTACTCTAGTGGAGCCATCACCTACGCTAGACCCACACGCTTCCGAAGAACAAAATGAAGGCCCTCAACCAAATGAGCAAGATCAAGGGCAAGATCAACTCCACGGAGATGATGATGCACCAAATGATGCCCAAGATCAAGTTCATGCCTTTGAGGTCGCTCAATACCAAGAGCAAGCTCAAGGTCAAGAGCAAGCTCAAGATGGTGCTCAAGATCAAGAGCAAACTCAAGACAGTGCTCAAGATGTGCAAGATGATCCTCAAATGCCCATCGGGCAACTTTTGGAGCGTCGTGCCGCTAAGGTGGCTTCCAAGTTTGAGCGTCAACAACATGTCATGGAGAATGTGCTTGGAAGCTTGAGAAAAGGGGTAACTACTCGTAAACAATTGTCAAACTTTTGTGAGCATCACGCGTTTGTTTCATGTGTTGAACCCCAAAAGGTACATGAAGCGCTTGATGATGAGGATTGGCTTGAAGCTATGCATGATGAACTCAAAAACTTCGAGCGCAATCAAGTTTCGGAATTAGTGCCGAGGCCAACAGAGGAACACAATGTCATTGGGACCAAATGGATCTTCAAGAACAAGCAAGATGCGAACGGGGTGGTTGTTCGGAACAAGGCAAGATTGGTTGCACAAGGCTACTCCCAAGTCGAGGGTATCGACTACGGTGGAATCTTTGTCCCAGTTGCACGTCTTGAATCTATTTGCATGTTGCTTGCATATGCATCTCATCATGACTTTAAATTGCAACAAATGGATGTGAAAAGTGCATTTCTTAATGGTCCTTTGTATGAGTTGGTGTATGTCAAACAACCTCCGGGATTCGAGGACCCCAAGCTCCCCAATCATGTATACAAACTCAAAAAGGCGCTCTATGGCCTTAAACAAGCCCCACGTGCGTGGTATGAGCACCTTGCCGAGTTGTTGCAAGATTGTGGGTTTGAAATTGGGAAAATTGATCCCACTCTTTTTACTAAGAGGGTCAAAGGGTATTTGTTCATATGATAACTATATGTTGATGATATTATCTTTGGTTCTCCTAACAAATCTTTCAATGATGAGTTTGTCGCACTAATGACCGAGAAGTTTGAGATGTCTATGATGGGAGAGTTGAAGTTCTTTCTCGGGTTTGAAGTCAAGCAAAAAAGAGAAGGAACATTCATAAACCAAGCCAAGTATACCCAAGACATGCTCAAGAGATTCAAGATAGATGATGTCAAGCCGGTCAAGTTCCCCATGCCAACCAAATGCAAGCTTGACAGTGATCCCAATGGTAAAGCGGTGGATCAAAAGGTATATCGTTCCATGATTGGATCCTTGCTTTACCTTTGTGCATCTAGACCGGACATCATGTTGAGTGTGGGAATTTGTGCATGGTTTCAAGCTGCACCTAAGGAAAGCCACTATGTGGCGGTCAAGCGAATCTTTCGATATTTGTCTCTCCTTGGGTGCCTCTCTGGCTTTTCTTGTGTTTTAGGTCTGTTTTGTTTGCTGTCTTGTTGAGTTTGGGCTGGGCGGTACTACCGCTGGGGTCGAGCGGTACTACCGCTAAGTGGCATCAAGCGTACTACTGAAGGAAATATGCCCTAGAGGCAATAATAAAGTTATTATTTATTTCCTCATATCATGATAAATGTTTATTATTCATGCTAGAATTGTATTAACCGAAAACATAATACATGTGTGAATACATAGACAAACACAACGTCACTAGTATGCCTCTACTTGACTAGCTTATTAATCAAAGATGGTTATGTTTCCTAACCATAGACATGTGTTGTCATTTGATTAATGGGATCACATCATTAGGAGAATGATGTGATTGACATGACCCATTCCGTTAGCCTAGCACTTGATCGTTTAGTATATTGCTATTGCTTTCTTCATGACTTATACATGTTCCTGTAACTATGAGATTATGCAACTCCCGTTTACCGGACGAACACTTTGGGTGCTACCAAACGTCACAACATAACTGGGTGATTATAAAGGAGTACTACAGGTGTCTCCAAAGGTACATGTTGGGTTGGCGTATTTCGAGATTAGGTTTTGTCACTCCGATTGTCGGAGAGGTATCTCTGGGCCCTCTCAGTAATGCACATCACTATAAGCCTTGCAAGCAATGTAGCTAATGAGTTAGTTACGGAATGATGCATTACATAACGAGTAAAGAGACTTGCCGGTAACGAGATTGAACTAGGTATTGGATACCGACGATCGAATCTCAGGCAAGTAACATACCGATGAAAAAGGGAACAACATATGTTGTTATGCGGTTTGACCGATAAAGATCTTCGTAGAATATGTAGGAGCCAATATGGGCATCCAGGTCCCGCTATTGGTTATTGACCGAGAATAGTTCTAGGTCATGTCTACATAGTTCTCGAACCCGTAGGGTCCGCACGCTTAACGTTATGATGACAGTTTTATTATGAGTTTATAAGTTTTGATGTACCGAAGTTTGTTCGGAGTCCCGGATGTAATCACGGACATGACGGGAGTCTCGAAATGGTCAAGACATAAAGATTGATATATTGGACGACTATATTCGGACACCGGAAGTGTTCCGGGCGTTTTCGGAGAAAACCGGAGTGCCGGAGGGTTACCGGAACCCCCCCCCCCTGTGAGAAGTAATGGGCCTTATGGGTCTTAGTGGAGAGAGAGAGAGGGGCTGCCAGCATGGGCCGCACGCCCCCTCCCCCTCTGGTCCGAATTGGACTAGGAAGGGGGGGCGGCGCCCCCCTCTTTCCCTCTCCCTCTCCCCCTTCCTTTCCCCCTCCTAGTAGGAGTAGGAAAGAGGGAGTCCTACTCCTACTAGGAGGAGGACTCCTCCTCCTTGGCGCGCCCACAAGGGCCGGCCGGCCTCCCCCCTTGCTCCTTTATATACGGGGGCAGGGGGCACCCTAGGACACACAAGTTGATCTACGGATCGTTCCTTAGCCGTGTGCGGTGCCCCCCTCCACCATATTCCACCTCGGTCATATCGTCGTGGAGTTTAGGCGAAGCCCTGCGCCGGTAGAACATCATCATCCTCACCACGCTGTCGTGCTGACGGAACTCATCCCCGATGCTTTGCTGGATCGGAGCCCGGAGATCGTCATCGAGCTGAACGTGTGCTGAACTCGGAGGTGCTGTACGTTCGGTACTTTGATCGGTCGGATCGTGAAGACGTACGACTACATCAACTGCGTTGTTATATTGCTTCCGCTTACGGTCTACGAGGGTACATGGACAATACTCTCCCCTCTCGTTGCTATGCCATCACCATGATCTTGCGTGTGCGTAGGAATTTTTTTGAAATTACTATGTTCCCCAACAGTGGCATCCGAGCCAGGTTTTATGCATAGATGTCATATGCACAAGTAGAACACAAGTGAGTTGTGGGCGATACGAGTCATACTGCTTACCAGCATGTCATACTTTGGTTCGGTGGTATTGTGAGATGAAGTGGCCGGACCGACATTACGCGTATGCTTACGCGAGACTGGTTTCACCGTTACGAGCACTCGTGCTTAAAGGTGGCTGGCGGGTGTCTGTCTCTCTCACTTTAGCTGAATCGAGTGTGGCTACGCCCGGTCCTTGCGAAGGTTAAAACAGCACTAACTTGACGAACTATTGTTGTGGTTTTGATGCATAGGTAAGAACGGTTCTTGCTAAGCCCGTAGCAGCCACGTAAAATTTGCAACAACAAAGTAGAGGACGTCTAACTTGTTTTTGCAGGGCATGTTTGATGTGATATGGTCAAGACGTGATGCTATATTTTATTGTATGAGATGATCATGTTTTGTAACCGAGTTATCGGCAACTGGCAGGAGCCATATGGTTGTCGCTTTATTGTATGAAATGCAAACGCCCTATAATTGCTTTACTTTATCACTAAGCGGTAGCGATAGTCGTAGAAGCAATAGATGGCGTAACGACAACGATGCTACGATGGAGATCAAGGTGTCGCGCCGGTGACGATGGTGATCACGATGGTGCTTTGAAGATGGAGATCACAAGCATAAGATGATGATGGCCATATCATATCACTTATATTGATTGCATGTGATGTTTATCCTTTATGCATCTTATCTTGCTTTGATTGACGGTAGCATTTTAAGATGATCTCTCACTAATTATCAAGAAGTGTTCTCCCTGAGTATGCACCATTGCGAAAGTTCTTCGTGCTGAGACACCACGTGATGATCAGGTGTGATAGGCTCTACGTTCAAATACAACGGGTGCAAAACAGTTGCACATGCGGAATACTCGGGTTAAACTTGACGAGCCTAGCATATACAGATATGGCCTCGGAACACGGAGACCGAAAGGTCGAGCGTGAATCATATAGTAGATATGATCAACATAGTGATGTTCACCATTGAAACTACTCCATCTCACGTGATGATCGGACATGGTTTAGTTGATTTGGATCACGTGATCACTTAGATGACTAGAGAGATGTCTGTCTAAGTGGGAGTTCTTAAGTAATATGATTAATTGAACTTAAATTTATCATGAACTTAGTACCTGATAGTATTTTGCTTGTCTATGTTTGTTGTAGATAGATGGCTCGTGCTGTTGTTCCGTTGAATTTTAATGTGTTCCTTGAGAAAGCAAAGTTGAAAGATGATGGTAGCAATTACACGGACTGGGTCCGTAACCTGAGGATTATCCTCATTGCTGCACAGAAGAATTACGTCCTGGAAGCACCGCTGGGTGCCAGGCCTGCTGCTGATGCAACTGACGACGTTAAGAACGTCTGGCAGAGCAAAGCTGATGACTACTCGATAGTTCAGTGTGCCATGCTTTACGGCTTAGAACCGGG
>NC_057798.1:190117584-190127107 GCF_018294505.1 Triticum aestivum | reverse complement strand
AGGGGCGTGCCCTAGGGGGGATCGCGTCCTCCATCCTTGTGGTGGCCTCGAGACTCTTCTGGCCCAACTCTTTTGCTTTGGGGGCTTCTTCTGGTCCATAAAAAGTCACCATATATTTTCAGGTCATTTGGACTCCGTTTGGTATTCCTTTTCTATAAAACTCAAAAACTAGGAAAAAACAGAAAGTGGCACTAGGCTCTAAGTTAATAGGTTAGTCACAAAAATAATATAAAATAGCATATAAATGCATATAAAACATCCAAGATGGATAATATAATAGCATGGAACAATCAAAAATTATAGATACGTTGGAGATGTATCACATGTCATGCTTCCAATAGGCTCTACCTCCGCAAAGGCTTGAACAAGACTCCATCTGAGATACTTACAGGCAACAATCCCAACCTCAAGTACTTCCGGGTGTTCAGTTGTAAGTGTTTCATTCTCAATAAAGGTGTTCGTTTGTCTAAATTCGAACCTAGAGCTCAGGATGGCACATTTGTTGGTTATGCTACAAACTCTCAAGCTTACCGTGTTCTTAACAAGTCCATCGGACTCATTGAGGAGACGTGTAACATGGAGTTTGATGAAAATAACGGCTCCCAGGTGGAGCAAAGTGGTCTTTTTGATGTAGGTGATGAAATTCCTCCCCAAGCCATAAGAAGAATGGGGATTGGTCAAATACTCCCCATTGAGGAACCCCTTGTGGCCGAAGGAGGACAATGCTCTACTCTAGTGGAGCCATCACCTACGCTAGACCCACACGCTTCCGAAGAACAAAATGAAGGCCCTCAACCAAATGAGCAAGATCAAGGGCAAGATCAACTCCACGGAGATGATGATGCACCAAATGATGCCCAAGATCAAGTTCATGCCTTTGAGGTCGCTCAATACCAAGAGCAAGCTCAAGGTCAAGAGCAAGCTCAAGATGGTGCTCAAGATCAAGAGCAAACTCAAGACAGTGCTCAAGATGTGCAAGATGATCCTCAAATGCCCATCGGGCAACTTTTGGAGCGTCGTGCCGCTAAGGTGGCTTCCAAGTTTGAGCGTCAACAACATGTCATGGAGAATGTGCTTGGAAGCTTGAGAAAAGGGGTAACTACTCGTAAACAATTGTCAAACTTTTGTGAGCATCACGCGTTTGTTTCATGTGTTGAACCCCAAAAGGTACATGAAGCGCTTGATGATGAGGATTGGCTTGAAGCTATGCATGATGAACTCAAAAACTTCGAGCGCAATCAAGTTTCGGAATTAGTGCCGAGGCCAACAGAGGAACACAATGTCATTGGGACCAAATGGATCTTCAAGAACAAGCAAGATGCGAACGGGGTGGTTGTTCGGAACAAGGCAAGATTGGTTGCACAAGGCTACTCCCAAGTCGAGGGTATCGACTACGGTGGAATCTTTGTCCCAGTTGCACGTCTTGAATCTATTTGCATGTTGCTTGCATATGCATCTCATCATGACTTTAAATTGCAACAAATGGATGTGAAAAGTGCATTTCTTAATGGTCCTTTGTATGAGTTGGTGTATGTCAAACAACCTCCGGGATTCGAGGACCCCAAGCTCCCCAATCATGTATACAAACTCAAAAAGGCGCTCTATGGCCTTAAACAAGCCCCACGTGCGTGGTATGAGCACCTTGCCGAGTTGTTGCAAGATTGTGGGTTTGAAATTGGGAAAATTGATCCCACTCTTTTTACTAAGAGGGTCAAAGGGTATTTGTTCATATGATAACTATATGTTGATGATATTATCTTTGGTTCTCCTAACAAATCTTTCAATGATGAGTTTGTCGCACTAATGACCGAGAAGTTTGAGATGTCTATGATGGGAGAGTTGAAGTTCTTTCTCGGGTTTGAAGTCAAGCAAAAAAGAGAAGGAACATTCATAAACCAAGCCAAGTATACCCAAGACATGCTCAAGAGATTCAAGATAGATGATGTCAAGCCGGTCAAGTTCCCCATGCCAACCAAATGCAAGCTTGACAGTGATCCCAATGGTAAAGCGGTGGATCAAAAGGTATATCGTTCCATGATTGGATCCTTGCTTTACCTTTGTGCATCTAGACCGGACATCATGTTGAGTGTGGGAATTTGTGCATGGTTTCAAGCTGCACCTAAGGAAAGCCACTATGTGGCGGTCAAGCGAATCTTTCGATATTTGTCTCTCCTTGGGTGCCTCTCTGGCTTTTCTTGTGTTTTAGGTCTGTTTTGTTTGCTGTCTTGTTGAGTTTGGGCTGGGCGGTACTACCGCTGGGGTCGAGCGGTACTACCGCTAAGTGGCATCAAGCGTACTACTGAAGGAAATATGCCCTAGAGGCAATAATAAAGTTATTATTTATTTCCTCATATCATGATAAATGTTTATTATTCATGCTAGAATTGTATTAACCGAAAACATAATACATGTGTGAATACATAGACAAACACAACGTCACTAGTATGCCTCTACTTGACTAGCTTATTAATCAAAGATGGTTATGTTTCCTAACCATAGACATGTGTTGTCATTTGATTAATGGGATCACATCATTAGGAGAATGATGTGATTGACATGACCCATTCCGTTAGCCTAGCACTTGATCGTTTAGTATATTGCTATTGCTTTCTTCATGACTTATACATGTTCCTGTAACTATGAGATTATGCAACTCCCGTTTACCGGACGAACACTTTGGGTGCTACCAAACGTCACAACATAACTGGGTGATTATAAAGGAGTACTACAGGTGTCTCCAAAGGTACATGTTGGGTTGGCGTATTTCGAGATTAGGTTTTGTCACTCCGATTGTCGGAGAGGTATCTCTGGGCCCTCTCAGTAATGCACATCACTATAAGCCTTGCAAGCAATGTAGCTAATGAGTTAGTTACGGAATGATGCATTACATAACGAGTAAAGAGACTTGCCGGTAACGAGATTGAACTAGGTATTGGATACCGACGATCGAATCTCAGGCAAGTAACATACCGATGAAAAAGGGAACAACATATGTTGTTATGCGGTTTGACCGATAAAGATCTTCGTAGAATATGTAGGAGCCAATATGGGCATCCAGGTCCCGCTATTGGTTATTGACCGAGAATAGTTCTAGGTCATGTCTACATAGTTCTCGAACCCGTAGGGTCCGCACGCTTAACGTTATGATGACAGTTTTATTATGAGTTTATAAGTTTTGATGTACCGAAGTTTGTTCGGAGTCCCGGATGTAATCACGGACATGACGGGAGTCTCGAAATGGTCAAGACATAAAGATTGATATATTGGACGACTATATTCGGACACCGGAAGTGTTCCGGGCGTTTTCGGAGAAAACCGGAGTGCCGGAGGGTTACCGGAACCCCCCCCCCTGTGAGAAGTAATGGGCCTTATGGGCCTTAGTGGAGAGAGAGAGAGAGGCTGCCAGCATGGGCCGCACGCCCCCTCCCCCTCTGGTCCGAATTGGACTAGGAAGGGGGGGCGGCGCCCCCCTCTTTCCCTCTCCCTCTCCCCCTTCCTTTCCCCCTCCTAGTAGGAGTAGGAAAGAGGGAGTCCTACTCCTACTAGGAGGAGGACTCCTCCTCCTTGGCGCGCCCACAAGGGCCGGCCGGCCTCCCCCCTTGCTCCTTTATATACGGGGGCAGGGGGCACCCTAGGACACACAAGTTGATCTACGGATCGTTCCTTAGCCGTGTGCGGTGCCCCCCTCCACCATATTCCACCTCGGTCATATCGTCGTGGAGTTTAGGCGAAGCCCTGCGCCGGTAGAACATCATCATCCTCACCACGCTGTCGTGCTGACGGAACTCATCCCCGATGCTTTGCTGGATCGGAGCCCGGAGATCGTCATCGAGCTGAACGTGTGCTGAACTCGGAGGTGCTGTACGTTCGGTACTTTGATCGGTCGGATCGTGAAGACGTACGACTACATCAACTGCGTTGTTATATTGCTTCCGCTTACGGTCTACGAGGGTACGTGGACAATACTCTCCCCTCTCGTTGCTATGCCATCACCATGATCTTGCGTGTGCGTAGGAATTTTTTTGAAATTACTACGTTCCCCAACAGTGGCATCCGAGCCAGGTTTTATGCATAGATGTCATATGCACGAGTAGAACACAAGTGAGTTGTGGGCGATACGAGTCATACTGCTTACCAGCATGTCATACTTTGGTTCGGTGGTATTGTGAGATGAAGTGGCCTGGACCGACATTACGCGTATGCTTACGCGAGACTGGTTTCACCGTTACGAGCACTCGTGCTTAAAGGTGGCTGGCGGGTGTCTGTCTCTCTCACTTTAGCTGAATCGAGTGTGGCTACGCCCGGTCCTTGCGAAGGTTAAAACAGCACTAACTTGACGAACTATTGTTGTGGTTTTGATGCATAGGTAAGAACGGTTCTTGCTAAGCCCGTAGCAGCCACGTAAAATTTGCAACAACAAAGTAGAGGACGTCTAACTTGTTTTTGCAGGGCATGTTTGATGTGATATGGTCAAGACGTGATGCTATATTTTATTGTATGAGATGATCATGTTTTGTAACCGAGTTATCGGCAACTGGCAGGAGCCATATGGTTGTCGCTTTATTGTATGAAATGCAAACGCCCTATAATTGCTTTACTTTATCACTAAGCGGTAGCGATAGTCGTAGAAGCAATAGATGGCGTAACGACAACGATGCTACGATGGAGATCAAGGTGTCGCGCCGGTGACGATGGTGATCACGATGGTGCTTTGAAGATGGAGATCACAAGCATAAGATGATGATGGCCATATCATATCACTTATATTGATTGCATGTGATGTTTATCCTTTATGCATCTTATCTTGCTTTGATTGACGGTAGCATTTTAAGATGATCTCTCACTAATTATCAAGAAGTGTTCTCCCTGAGTATGCACCATTGCGAAAGTTCTTCGTGCTGAGACACCACGTGATGATCAGGTGTGATAGGCTCTACGTTCAAATACAACGGGTGCAAAACAGTTGCACATGCGGAATACTCGGGTTAAACTTGACGAGCCTAGCATATACAGATATGGCCTCGGAACACGGAGACCGAAAGGTCGAGCGTGAATCATATAGTAGATATGATCAACATAGTGATGTTCACCATTGAAACTACTCCATCTCACGTGATGATCGGACATGGTTTAGTTGATTTGGATCACGTGATCACTTAGATGACTAGAGAGATGTCTGTCTAAGTGGGAGTTCTTAAGTAATATGATTAATTGAACTTAAATTTATCATGAACTTAGTACCTGATAGTATTTTGCTTGTCTATGTTTGTTGTAGATAGATGGCTCGTGCTGTTGTTCCGTTGAATTTTAATGTGTTCCTTGAGAAAGCAAAGTTGAAAGATGATGGTAGCAATTACACGGACTGGGTCCGTAACCTGAGGATTATCCTCATTGCTGCACAGAAGAATTACGTCCTGGAAGCACCGCTGGGTGCCAGGCCTGCTGCTGATGCAACTGACGACGTTAAGAACGTCTGGCAGAGCAAAGCTGATGACTACTCGATAGTTCAGTGTGCCATGCTTTACGGCTTAGAACCGGGTCTTCAACAACGTTTTGAACATCATGGAGCATATGAGATGTTCCAGGAGTTGAAGTTAATATTTCAAGCAAATGCCCGGATTGAGAGATATGAAGTCTCCAATAAGTTCTATAGCTGCAAGATGGAGGAGAATAGTTCTATCAGCGAACACATACTCAAAATGTCTGGGTATAATAATCACTTGATTCAACTGGGAGTTAATCTTCCTGATGATAGTGTCATTGACAGAATTCTTCAATCACTGCCACCAAGCTCCAAGAGCTTCGTGATGAACTATAATATGCAAGGGATGGACAAGACTATTCTTGAGCTCTTCGCAATGCTAAAAGCCGCGGAGGTAGAAATCAAGAAGGAGCATCAAGTGTTGATGGTTAACAAGACCACCAGTTTCAAGAAAAAGGGCAAAGGGAAGAAGAAGGGGAACTTCAAGAAGAACAGCAAACAAGTTGTTGCTCAAGAGAAGAAACCCAAGTCTGGACCTAAGCCTGAGACTGAGTGCTTTTACTGCAAGCAGACTGGACACTGGAAGCGGAACTGCCCCAAGTATTTGGCGGATAAGAAGGATGGCAAAGTGAACAAAGGTATATGTGATATACATGTTATTGATGTGTACCTTACTAATGCTCGCAGTAGTACCTAGATATTTGATACCGGTTCTGTTGCTAATATTTGCAACTCGAAACAGGGACTACGGATTAAGCGAAGATTGGCTAAGGACGAGGTGACGATGCGCGTGGGAAATGGTTCCAAAGTCGATGTGATCGCGGTCGGCACGCTACCTCTACATCTACCATCGGGATTAGTTTTAGACCTAAATAATTGTTATTTGGTGCCAGCGTTGAGCATGAACATTATATCTGGATCTTGTTTGATGCGAGACGGTTATTCATTTAAATCAGAGAATAATGGTTGTTCTATTTATATGAGTAATATCTTTTATGGTCATGCACCCTTGAAGAGTGGTCTATTTTTATTGAATCTCGATAGTAGTGATACACATATTCATAGTGTTGAAACCAAAAGATGCAGAGTTGATAATGATAGTGCAACTTATTTGTGGCACTGCCGTTTAGGTCATATCGGTGTAAAGCGCATGAGGAAACTCCATACTGATGGGCTTTTGGAATCACTTGATTATGAATCACTTGGTACTTGCGAACCGTGCCTCATGGGCAAGATGACTAAAACGTCGTTCTCCGGAACTATGGAGCGAGCAACTGATTTGTTGGAAATCATACATACTGATGTTTGTGGTCCAATGAATGTTGAGGCTCGCGGCGGGTATCGTTATTTTCTCACCTTCACAGATGATTTGAGCAGATATGGGTATATCTACTTAATGAAACACAAGTATGGAACATTTGAAAAGTTCAAAGAATTTCAGAGTGAAGTGGAAAATCATCGTAACAAGAAAATAAAGTTTCTACGATCTGATCGTGGAGGAGAATATTTGAGTTACGAGTTTGGTTTACATTTGAAACAATGCGGAATAGTTTCGCAACTCACGCCACCCGGAACACCACAACGAAACGGTGTGTCCGAATGTCGTAATCGTACTTTACTAGATATGGTGCGATCTATGATGTCTCTTACTGATTTACCGCTATTGTTCTGGGGTTATGCTTTAGAGACGGCCGCATTCACGTTGAACAGGGCACCATCAAAATTTGTTGAGACGACGCCTTATGAACTGTGGTTTGGCAAGAAACCAAAGTTGTCGTTTATTAAAGTTTGGGGCTGCGATGCTTATGTGAAGAAACTTCAACCAGATAAGCTCGAACCTAAATCGGAGAAATGTGTCTTCATAGGATACCCAAAAGAGACTATTGGGTACACCTTCTATCACAGATCTGAGGGCAAGATTTTCGTTGCTAAAATCGGATCCTTTCTAGAGAAGGAGTTTCTCTCGAAAGAAGTGAGTGGGAGGAAAGTAGAACTTGATGAGGTAACTGTACCTGCTCCCTTATTGGAAAGTAGTTCATCACAAGAACCGGTTCCTGTGACAACTACACCAATTAGTGAGGAAGCTAATGATATTGATCATG
Organism: Triticum aestivum; assembly: GCF_018294505.1. NCBI lineage: Eukaryota > Viridiplantae > Streptophyta > Magnoliopsida > Poales > Poaceae > Triticum > Triticum aestivum. Next base: position 190,119,523 of record NC_057798.1, on the reverse strand, counting down.
AAACTTCAGGTCAAGTTTCTACTGAACCTCTTAGGTCTACCAGAGTAAGATCCGCACTAGAGTGGTACGGTAATCCTATTCTGGAAGTCATGTTACTTGACCATGATGAACCTACGAACTATGAGGAAGCGATGATGAGCCCAGATTCCGCAAAATGGCTAGAGGCCATGAAATCTGAGATGGGATCCATGTATGAGAACAAAGTATGGACTTTGGTTGACTTGCCCGATGATCGGCAAGCCATTGAGAATAAATGGATCTTTAAGAAGAAGACTGACGCTGATGGTAATGTAACTGTCTATAAAGCTCGACTTGTTGCGAAAGGTTTTCGACAAGTTCAAGGGGTTGACTACGATGAGACTTTCTCACCCGTAGTGATGCTTAAGTCTGTCCGAATCATGTTAGCTATTGTTGCATTTTATGATTATGAAATTTGGCAAATGGATGTCAAAACTGCATTCTTGAATGGATTTCTGGAAGAAGAGTTGTATATGATGCAGCCAGAAGGTTTTGTTGATCCAAAAGGTGCTAACAAAGTGTGCAAGCTCCAGCGATCCATTTATGGACTGGTGCAAGCATCTCGGAGTTGGAATAAACGCTTTGATAGTGTGATCAAAGCATATGGTTTTATACAGACTTTTGGAGAAGCCTGTATTTACAAGAAAGTGAGTGGGAGCTCTGTAGCATTTCTGATATTATATGTAGATGACATATTATTAATTGGAAATGATATAGAATTTCCGGATAGCATGAAGGGATACTTGAATAAAAGTTTTTCAATGAAAGACCTCGGTGAAGCTGCTTACATATTGGGCATCAAGATTTATAGAGATAGATCAAGACGCTTAATAGGACTTTCACAAAGCACATACCTTGATAAAATTTTGAAAAAGTTCAAAATGGATCAGGCAAAGAAAGGGTTCTTGCCCGTGCTACAAGGTGTGAAGTTGAGTCAGACTCAATGCCCGACCACAGCAGAAGATAGAGAGAAAATGAAAGATGTTCCCTATGCTTCAGCCATAGGCTCTATCATGTATGCAATGCTGTGTACCAGACCTGACGTATGCTTAGCAATAAGCTTGGCAGGAAGGTACCAAAGTAATCCAGGAGTGGATCACTAGACAGCGGTCAAGAACATCCTGAAATACCTGAAAAGGACTAAGGATATGTTTCTCGTATATGGAGGTGACAAAGAGCTAGTCGTAAATGGTTACGTCGATGCAAGCTTTGACACTGATCCGGACGATTCTAAATCGCAAACCGGATACATATTTTTATTAAACGGTGGAGCTGTAAGTTGGTGCAGTTCTAAACAAAGCGTCGTGGCGGGATCTACATGTGAAGCAGAGTACATAGCTGCTTCGGAAGCAGCAAATGAAGGAGTCTGGATGAAGGAGTTCATTTACGATCTAGGTGTCATACCTAGTGCATCGGGACCAATGAAGATCTTCTGTGACAATACTGGTGCAACTGCCTTGGCAAAGGAATCCAGATTTCACAAGAGGACCAAGCACATCAAGAGACGCTTCAATTCCATCCGGGACCAAGTCCAAGTGGGAGACATAGAAATTTGCAAGATACATACGGATCTGAATGTTGCAGACCCGTTGACTAAGCCTCTCTCACGAGCAAAACATGATCAGCACCAAGACTCCATGGGTGTTAGAATCATTACTATGTAATCTAGATTATTGACTCTAGTGCAAGTGGGAGACTGAAGGAAATATGCCCTAGAGGCAATAATAAAGTTATTATTTATTTCCTCATATCATGATAAATGTTTATTATTCATGCTAGAATTGTATTAACCGGAAACATAATACATGTGTGAATACATAGACAAACACAACGTCACTAGTATGCCTCTACTTGACTAGCTTATTAATCAAAGATGGTTATGTTTCCTAACCATAGACATGTGTTGTCATTTGATTAATGG
>NC_057798.1:190089179-190116335 GCF_018294505.1 Triticum aestivum | reverse complement strand
AGAGAGAGAGAGGGGCAGCCAGCATGGGCCGCGCGCCCCCTCCCCCTCTGGTTCGAATTGGACTAGGAAGGGGGCGGCGCCCCCCTCTTTCCCTCTCCCTCTCCCCCTTCATTTCCCCCTCCTAGTAGGAGTAGGAAAGAGGGAGTCCTACTCCTACTAGGAGGAGGACTCCTCCTCCTTGGCGCGCCCACAAGGGCCGGCCGGCCTCCCCCCTTGTTCCTTTATATACGGGGGCAGGGGGGCACCCTAGGACACACAAGTTGATCTACGGATCGTTCCTTAGCCGTGTGCGGTGCCCCCCTCCACCATATTCCACCTCGGTCATATCGTCGCGGAGTTTAGGCGAAGCCCTGCGTCGGTAGAACATCATCATCGTCACCACGCCGTCGTGCTGACGGAACTCATCCCCGACGCTTTGCTGGATCGGAGCCCGGGGATCGTCATCGAGCTGAACGTGTGCTGAACTCGGAGGTGTCGTACGTCCGGTACTTGGATCGGTCGGATCGTGAAGACGTACGACTACATCAACCGCATTGTTATAACGCTTCCGCTTACGGTCTACGAGGGTACGTGGACAATACTCTCCCCTCTCGTTGCTATGCCATCGCCATGATCTTGCGTGTGCGTAGGAATTTTTTTGAAATTACTACGTTCCCCAACAACTACCGCCCACCAGAGCGGTACTACCGCTGTGAGGCAAGCCTGGGGGGTTATGTTTCGGGCAGGTGGAGTTTTTCTCCCCCATACCCATTCGACTCGCCCCGCTTGTTCCTCTCCTGCTCCAGCGAAGAACTCGTCGCGGGAGGCCGCCGTCGTGCCGCCGTCTTTGGGTCGTCCTTCACCTTTCCCTCAGGAGGAATCGATCCCCTCCCCTTCCTCTTGCCATGGATGCTGGTATTGCCCCCGTTCTTCTTCTCTTTGTTTCTAGGTTACAGATCTAGGCTTTAGGGGCAATAGTCTTTGCATTTAATGATTTTTGGCCAAATCGAGGCTTGAGTAGGTTGGTGAAGGATGCTAGACTAGTTGGATTGATATTTGGTAGGAGTATTTTTGAATTTGGCACCCTCGGTAGTACCGGATTTGGCCGCAGATGTAGTCAAACTGTCGTCCTCCGCCTCGAGCGGTACTGCCGCTCCTCAGGAGCGGTACTACCGCTTGTAGACAAAAGGCGGTACTACCGCTGCCCAGTAGCGGCACTACCGCGGGGTGCCAGCCTCCACTTTATTCATACCAAATGTCGATTTGTGTTGCTTTTTCTACTGGCTTATGCTTGTTTTTCTCCTTTTTCTTGTGTTCTTGTGTTGGTTCCAAGTGATGGCCCTTCAGAGCACCCTGTCCGTCGTGTCAACCCCGGACGTTCTGGTTCAAAATGCTATCACACTTCTGAGGCAGCGGTTGCTTCCTTAAGTGTTCCTCCACCACAGCCGAAGAAGCAAATTGCGAGCAAGCCCAAGAAGGGGGGCAATTCTGTGACTGAGATGACTGCCAAGGAGTTCTGGGAGAGGCGTCGGCGCAACCCATATGAGCAAGATCAAGAACCCACTCTTGTCAACCACCCATTCTAGAACCGATTTCAGTGGGTTGTCTTCTTTGATGTGCTCAAGGCAAAGAAGAACCTCTACGTTTGTGTCCACTCCATCGACATTGCCCATTTGGAGAAAGATCCTGCCTAGTTTGGCGAAGCACTACAGATGTGTACTCAGTTGAATATTCTCAAGATCATGGAGTTCAACAAGGACTTTGATGCAGATTTGGTGGCTCAATTTTATGCCACGGTCCATCTTGGCACTGATGAGGAAAGAACTTTGACTTGGATGACAAATGGCAAACTTCTCTCTGAAAATGGAAGGCGTTCATGCAATTGTTTGGGATTGAAGATCAAGGGCTTGAGAACCCGGTTGGCTTTCGTCCTCACTGAAATGCAACTTCTACTCACAAGCAATCTCTCTGGCCTTACTGCACATTGAAGATTAACCTCGAGACGCAGAAGAAGAACTACGAGCTACCTACTTTTCTGGACATCCTTCGTCGCATCTTCAGGGAGACCCTTTTCCCTCGCATTGGGAACTTGGATATGGTTCATTCGTTCCTTGTGGACATGTTACTTTTCTACCAGCATGAGAAGGAAAACAACACTGGAGATTCCTTGGATATTTCTCATGTCATGTGGTCTGAGCTCGTCTCTACCATCTCTGAGCGCAAGTGCCCCATCTATGCTCCATTTCTCATGTTACTTATTGAGAAGGCATGGGGCACACTTATCCTGGTGTAGTGCTGGAAACTAGTGAGTTGGTCTCTCACGAGGTTAAGCGTCTGAGAAAGAAGGAGCTCTAGGGCACTCCCATTCTGAAGTCTGGGATTCCGTCAGGTGCTGATGAGGTTGAGGCAGAGGCTGATGCTGATGAGGAGGAGGACTATGTGCCCTTTGGAGCGGAGCCTCATGGGCCAAGAAGCTGAAGCGCAAGATGAAGAAACTTTTCTGCATGGAGTATCATGGGCAGTATATGGCTCATGTGTCTGAGAAGAAGGCCAAGAGTCGTCACAAGGAGCTCATGCGTCAGTTTGGGGCTACCGTTAACAGTGGAATCCGAGGACAAGATCACTAATGAGGAGGAGTGGATTCAGCAGCACTGCCCTTGGACAGACTCAGACACCGAGCATCCCTCTACCAATGACGGAGGTGCGGGTGACCACGCGGGGATGTGATGATGGAGATCTTCAGCTTTGCTATCACCTGTGACCGTAGCAGCACTCTTTACCCGTTTGGTGTCTCGATGCCAAAGGGGGAGAGAGTTTAGGGATTTGTCGAGTTGCGAGTGTTTCTTATTTGCCTTGTCTTTCTCTCTTGCAAACTCTTTTATCGTCATTTGCTTTGGTTTGGTTTGTGCTCGTGAGACCTAGTTACCCTATCATATGGTGTGAGACATATGCTACCCTATCTTATTATTATCTATGTATGTCGAGTACTTTGGTTGTATGTGAGTTGCATGCTTATATGTTGTTTCTACTTTGCTCACTTACTCTATCTTGCATCCTAGCTTATATCTCTCTGTGTATAGATGCAAGTGTTATCGGGCTATAAAATATAGGGGGAGTGTTGATCCTAATGTGTCTACTTTGCATTCCAAAGGCACTTCTAAGTAAGTGCACACATCTAGGGGGAGCCCGTCTATATTTTGTAGTTTATGGGGTTTGCTTACTCTCTTGTTATATCTTTATGCAAATCCTGTGTTGTTATCAATCCATCAAAAAGGGGGAGATTGTTAAGGCATGTCTCTCTCTATGTAGTTTTGGTGATTGATGACAATACTTTTGCAGACTAATTGTGTGCATTGAGCATTTCAGATATTCATTCATTGGCATGAGACGATTCTTTCCCCTTGGTGTTTAAGGAGAAGACGGTGTGTTTCCTTTGCTTCAGTTGTGGTGGTCTTGAGTCGTAGGAATCACCGTACTATCAAGAGGGGGTCCGTATCAGAAAGGTTAGGGTGGAATCAACACGTACACGTCTCCCTTGCACCCACAACTCTTTCCCGCATCTTTGGAGGATCCTTCATTATCTCGGAAGTGGGCTTGGTAGTGTTCCAGCGGCGGTACCGCGGCGTCGGGCGCCAGTACCGCTTAGATCCATAGGCGGCAGTACCGCTGCTCATCAGCGGTAGTACCGCCCGGGGGCTCTCGATTGTAGTACTGCTTAGTACCGCCTCCATTCGAGAGCGTCACTTCTCATGTCGGGTTGTGCGGCAGTACGAGCGGCAGTAGAGGCGGTAGTACTGCTCACAAGCGGTAGTACTGCTCACGAGCGGTAGTACCGCCCCTAGCACTGCTGCTAGTGCCGCCCAGGGTTCTCGCTCTCGTTCCCCTTCCTCTCCAAAGGCCTTGATCTCAGTCTTCACGGTAGTACCGTTGAGGTTCGCGGTAGTGCCGTTGCCCCAGCGGTAGTACCGCTACCCCCAATGGTAGTACTGCTCTGTGCGGGCTGTGGAGGGGATAACGGTTGAATTTTTTTTCCCCACTATAAAAGGAGGCCTTCTTCCCCAAGAAGACCTACCTCTTTTCCCCCAAGCTCCATTGTTGCTCCAAAGCTCATTTTCGCCCGATCTTTCTCCTTCTAGGGATTGGTTGAGAAGGCCTAGATCTACACTTCCACCAATAGAAATTTGATTCCCCCCACTAATCCCTTGTGGATCTTGTTACTCTTGGGTGTTTGAGCATCCTAGATGGTTGAGGTCACCTCTGAGCCACATTCCATTGTGGTGAAGCTCCATGGTATCGCTGGGAGCCTCCAATCAAGTTGTGGAGATTGCCCCAACCTTGTTTATAAAGGTTCTGTCACCGCCTTCAAGGGCACCACTAGTGGAATCACGGCATCTCACATTGTGTGAGAGCGTGAGGAGAATACGGTGGCCCTAGTGTCTTCTTGGGGAGCATTGTGCCTCCACACCGCTCCAACGGAGACGTACTTCCCAAAAGGGAAGGAACTTCGGTAACACATCCTCGTCTCCACCGGCTCCACTTGTGGTTATCTCTTCCCTTTACTTTGTGCGAGCTATTATTGTGTTGTATCCCTTGCTTGGACTTGTAGTTGTTGTTGTTAGCATCATATAGGTTGCTCACCTAGTTGCACATCTAGACAACCTATTTGTTGCTTAACCTAATTTGTTAAGAAAAGCTAAAAATTGGTAGTTGCCTATTCAACCCCCTCCCTCTTGTCAACCATATCGATCCTTTCATACGTCTTCACTTTGTCTTCGACTCCCATTCGCTACAGTCATTTTTCTTTGGACAGAAACTCCGAATCAATTGCTTTAGCAATAAACTTTCGAGAGGTTAATTCCTTCACATCAATCTTCTCGCCTACATGACTTCAAGAGATGTAGCATGTTCTTCTATGCAACACAGATATTCTTCGGTGAAGTTCCTCGAACTTGGCACCGAAGACAACATTCTCTTTGATTCTGCATGGACTAATTATCTTTGTGTGCACTAGCAAACAAATCAGTCCATGCATGTTTATGTCAACAATCTCCAAAGCACAGGAGGGCAAATACTGCACCGACAAACATCTTCACTAGCACCATCTCATCTCAAACCCTAGTTCATCTCTTGTATTCAATCTTTGTCTCAAAACCTCATATTGGTACCTGTGAGTTGCTAGTAGTGTTGATTACATCTTGTAGTTGATGCTAGTTGGTTTATTTGGTGGAAGATTATATGGTCAGATACTTAATGATATTCAATACCCCTCTGATCTTGAACATGAATATGATTTATGAGTAATTACTTTTGTTCTTGAGGACATGGGAGAAGTTTTGTTATAGGTAATCATGTGAATTTGGTATTGGTTCGATATTTTGATGATATGTATGTTGTGATTCCCTTAGTGGTGTTATGTTAACATAGACTACATGACACTTGACCATCTTTGGGCCTAAGGGGAGGCATTGTGGAGTAGTAGTTAGATGATGGGTTGCTAGAGTGACATAAGCTTAAACCCTAGTTTATGTGATATTCCGTAAGGGTCTGATTTGGATCCATATGTTTCATGATATGGTTAGATTTATTTTAGTTCTTATTTCGTAGTTGTGGATGCTTGCGAGAGGGGTTAATCATAAGTGTGAGGCTTGTTCAAGTAAGAATAGCACCCAAGCATTGGTCCACCCACATATCAAATTATCATAGTAACGAATGAGAATCAAACAAACGTGATCAAAGTGACTAGATGAAATTCCCGTGTGTCCTCAAGAATGATTTGCTTGCTATAAGAGAAAGTTCTGGCCTGTCCTTTGCTATAAAAAAGATTGGGCTACCTTGTTGCATCTTTGTTACAGTTGCTACTTGTGGCTCGTTACAAATTACCTTGCTATCAAACTATTTGTTACCGCTAATTTCAGTACTTGTAGAAAATACCTTGATGAAAATCGCTTGGCATTTTCTTCAGCCCCTCGTTGAGTTTGACACTCTTACTTACCGAAAGGAATACGATTGACCCCATGTACTTGTGGGGGGGGGATCGATCGCGGAGGTCTTTTACATCATCCTTGCTGCCCTTCCGATGATGCGTGAGTAGTTCACCACAAACCTACGGGTCCATAGCTAGTAGCTAGATGGCTTCTTCTCTCTCTTTGATCTTCAATACAATGTTCCCCTCGATGTTCTTCGAGTTATATTTGATGTAATCTTCTGTTGCGGTATGTTTGTTGGGATCCGATGAATTATGGGTTTATGATCAGATTATTCATGAATATTAATTGAGTCGTCTCTGAATTCTTTTATGCATGATTGTTATAGCATTGTATTTCTCTACGGTCTATCCGTTTGGCCAACTGGATTGATTTTATTGCAATGAAAGATGTGCTTTGTGATGAGTTCAATCTTGTGGTGCTCTTGTGAAAGAAAGGGACATGGCACGTATTTGTATTGTTGTCATTAAGGATAAAAAAAGATGGGGTTTATTCATATTGTTTGGGTTTACTTTGTCTACATACTCTATTTTATACTTAATACCCTAGATGCATTGCTGGATATTGGTCGATTGGTGGATTAATAATAGTATATGCAGGCAGGAGTCAGTCTACTTGTCTCGAATGTGATGCCTATATACATGATCATTTCCTTGAATATCGTCATAACTATGCGTTTTCCTATCAATTGCTCAACATTAATTGGTTCACCCACCGTATGTTATGTGCTCGAGAGAGAAGCCTCTAGTGAAAACTATGGCCCTCGTGTCTACTTTTATCATATATAAAATCCAAAATACTTTTTTGCACTTTTATTTATTTTATTTTACTTTGTAATTTACCTATTTGGCTACCATTATGAGTTTTGATCCTTGCAAATAATCGTCGAGGGGATTGACCCCCCCCCCCTATTTGCGTTGGGTGCAAGTATTTGCTTTTGTGTGTGTGATGCTGCTAACGAGGTTCTGTGTGGTTCTCTTACTGGATTGATAACATTGGTTCTTAACTAGGGGAAATACTTATCTCTAATGTACTGCTTCATCCTCTCCTCTTCGAGGAAATCGCAACGCAGTTCATAAGTAATATGAAGAATTTCTGACGTCGTTGCCAGGGAGACATCACCAAAACCTATCAAGTACCTTCGCATAAACTATCATCTACTTGCTTTTTTTGCCTTTGCCTCTCGTTTTCATTCCTCCACTTCTATTTTTTACAAAAACACAAAAATTATTTTTATTTGCTTGTTTGCTTGCTTTGTGGCTATGTCTCTGGATAAATTATTTGATCCTTATCATAAAAGATTGGCGGAAATTGAGAATACTAACAAAAACACTATGTTCACACAATTTGAGCATAATAGATTCTTGAGTGAGGAACTTAAGGAACATTCTACCTTGTTGGATGCTATTAGTAAAACTTGATAATGTCAATCAAGAGGTCGTCAAACTCCGATCTCATTTTTTTTAATGATAAGAAATTCAAGAAATGTTCATAAAAGGTGTAGAAAACATTCACATTTTTTTAAGAAAATCTCCATATATTTTAAGGAATTTTCATTTTGTTCAAAAAAATAAAAAATCATGTTCTTGTAAATAATAATAATAATAATAATAATAATAATAATAATAATAATAATAATAATAATAAAACAAACTAAAAAGTAAGAAAATAGAAAAAAATAGAGGATCGCTTGCTATTATAATCAACTACAGGTCCGCGATAGCCTAATGGGGCCCAGGCGTGGCGCAAGTGTGTTTTTCCTGCCATTGTAGCGCATACTGCGACACATAGGAGCTCTCAGAGGGCAAAATCCTATTCGCCGCTTCGTGCAACAAATTTTCGCCGTGATGCACAGAGCTAGTCACTGGACCTAACTGCAATGGCTCGTTTAGCTACTCTAGGTGTTCTATCAATCCTGATTTTAGAACTTTCTTCCAATCTGGGTTTCCCTAGTTTTTGTTTTTAAAATATATTTTATCAAAAACTGCTTGAACTTCTTGTTAATAAGTGAAGACTTTTCAAATAAAAGCTTATATTTTTCTCCAATTTTTAAAATGGTTGGCTATGCCTAATTGTAATGGCAGTGAAATTAGTTACAACGGAGCTAAATGGCACTATTGATGAGCTAAATGCCCAATTTTTATAGTGTTGTATGGAAATTTGTTTTTCTGGAATATACGGTGCACATTGTAATACAAGTTGACATTTTTAAAATACATAGTGATAATTTTAAAATACACAATGGAGAATTTAAATACATGTCGAAATTTTGATATACACGAAATTTAATTTCTGAAACAATAGATGATTTTCCAAGAACTCGGGAAAATGTTTCATCTATTATTTATGGACAGTTGGAGCACTTCGAAAAATACTTCCGGGGTACATTATAAAATATTAAATACATGTTGAATATTTTTCAAAATAAACGATGAACATTTTCAGAATTATACAGTGAATATTTTTCAATATACGATCAACATTTTTTTTAAATAATAGAAAGTTTTATGTGTGTGAGAAATATTTACATACATTTGAAACATTGCATAAAAGTGTTAAATTTTAATATTTTAAAAATAGAAAAAATAAGGTAACAATTTGAAGATAACAAAAGATGAAATGAAAACCAAAAGAAAAAAGTTGTTTTGGAAGTTAACTAAATAAAAATTAAACTGAAATAAGAAAAGCAAAAGAAGAAGAAAAGCCGAAAGAAAGTCAAGCAAATCATACTAAGCCTAACTGTAAAATAACGACGTGTAATGGTTAGTAGTCAAGATGGGAATGGGCCGACCCGGACCTATCCTTGGACCTGGCCACATGGCCCCAAGGTCAATATGTGAGGCCACGGGTCGGCCCATTTCATCAGAAATTTGTGGCCTCGCTGACCCGTTGGGTACATGAGACCGACCCTTATGAACAGAGGAATATTTCAGTGTGGCCTACTTTGAAGATCAAGATTGACAAAAACTGTCACGTACGCACAGGACAACCGAAACTCCTACATTGAAACATTCAATACTACTCCCTCCGTAAACTAATATAAAGCATTTAGACCGAAATATTTCATGTCTGCAGTCTACAAGAGACAAAAACTCTACACATATACGTACCGGAACTACTACAGAATCTACACTGAATCTATAATAGTCTAACTTATGCAGAATCCTTATACACACTGAAGCTCCTACTGAAACTCTGAAACTCCTACTACAGAATTTACACATATACGCACTGACCAAGAACCAAAACAGTAGTAGTCTCGTATGTGCTTCGCTTGCAGCTGCGCTGGGAAGGGGAGGAAGCCGGCAAGAGTGAGCAAATCCGGAGACCGGGAAGGCCACTGAGACGGCGAGCTGGACAAGTTCGAGAGGAACAGAGCGACGACTAGGATGGCGAGCTCGATGGCGGCCGGGACCGCGGGACGGCGAGCTCGATGGAGAACGGGACCGCGGGACGGCGAGCTCGACGTTGACCAAGACGACGAACGAGAGGCGCACTAGGAAGGAGCGGGACGGCCGGCGGTGTTAGAGATGCTCGGGGCGGCCGGCGGCAGCAGAGACGCTCGAGGCCTGTCAGCAGCGACTAGTGCATAGCGAACTGACTGGGTCGACCTGTTTGATCCATCGGGTCGCACGTTGCCGGCTCCACTGACCCATATTTCATTCAAGGGCAACCCACTTGGCCCATTGGGCTTGACATTTTGGGTCGGGTCAGTGACCGAGCGGGTCAATCCGGCCCATTCCCATCTTGAGTTAGTAGACCCACGCGGATGTGGGCGAGACCTCCTGGGAAGCTGCTCCCCACGCGTCCCTCGTAGGCCGGCCCATGTGCAGGGCGGGAAGCACCTTTTTTTCTGTTTTCGACATTTCTTCATTTTAGAATAATTCGGGATTTCAGAAAAGCAGCAAAATGTGAAATCTTCGTGAATTCAAAAATTGTTCATGATTTAAAAAACGTGTTTGCTATTTCACATCTAGATGAGATATAATTATCTCACATCTAAGTCTCCAACCGTTGGATTGTTTGACTTTAGAATTCGTGCACGGGATTGATCTTGCGGTGTTCTACATCGCATTTGTTTCCCCAGTCTAGTACGTCGATATTGGCGGGCCAGTTTTCATTTTGATTTTCTCGGCCGCGTCTCAAGTTTTTATTCGCCCATTTGTTCATCGCGTGCAGACACTTCCGGTTGGTTTGTTGGCCCCCTTTTCCTCTTTTTTTGTCGGCCTGGTATCGTGGGTCATTGCTTTTTTTTATAGGATCGTTGCTTCGTTTTTCTGGATATTGGAGAACAGGAAGCTTTAGTGCACACCATATACAGAGGACCTAGTGTTCGCTTATGCTCTCACTCTCTACCTGGGCACTTACTCTCCCTTCCTCTGTCCCATTTTATTAAGCTTCTTTTTTCCTTTTTGTTGTTATTCTCCTTTTCATTTTTCTTTTTCCCTTTTTTCCAATCCATGAACATTTTTTGAAGTATGTGAACACTTACTAAAATTCACAATTTTTTAAATTTGTGAACACTTATTTGAATTTACATTTAAAAAAATATGGATATTTTAAAAATATTTGAACATTTCTCCAATCAGAATTTTTGTAGTTTTTGTGCAAACATGACCCCGCTTCATTTGGAGTGATTCATATGATCTATTTGTTGTAATCTTTGTGCAAATAGATCCCACTTCATTTTTGTTGAGTGTGTCCTAAATCATCGTAATGTCCAGTTTGTCAATCGGTTTTGTAGGCCCACTTTTTGCCCGTGTCTTGTTTTTTCCTAGTCATTTTCTCAGGCTTCTTTTTATTGTTTGTTATTGACCTGTTTTTCATAGAACCAGAAGAGACATAGTGCTCTTGTTGTCTCTTTGTTATCATCTTTGTTTAGCGTCTGGTTTGCCTCTCCCCATTCATCCTCTCTCTTCATTTTCCCCTGTCTTCCATTATATCCGACATTTTTTTGTGCGGCGCTTTGTTTTGCCGCAACTGCAACTTCACCCTCGACTTGCAACTGTACCAACTATCTTTTCGCCTCAGTTGCAAGTTCAATATTAATTGCAACTGAGCTCAACCTTTTTATTTTCAGCTGCAAGTCCACCCTTATCTCGCAACTGGGTTTGACTCTTTTTTTGCATTACAAGTCCACCCCCAACTTCCAAGTGGGCACGACCTATTATTTTTTTTCACCTTAGTCGCAAGTCCACCATCAACCCGCAACTGGGGGCTAACTTTTTTTGTCCCAATTGCAAACTAACCGTCGAGTCACAACTGAGCTCTGGATCCTTTCTTCCATGTTTGCAAGTTAACAAAAAAACTCACACTGGACTCGAGCTTTTCTTCATCCTAGTTGCACGTCCATCATAGACATGCAACTGCGCTCATCCTAGTTTGTCCTAGTCGCAAGTCCAGCTCTGACACGCCACTAAACATGCCTTAGTTTGTCCTAGTTGCAAGTCTAGCTCTGACATGCAATTCGGGGTTTGTTGTCCTTTTTTGTTTGTTCCCAGTTGTAAGTCCATTTCAGGCATGCAACTGGCCCGACTTTTAATTGCAAGTCCATCATCAGGATGCAACTGGGGGTTATCTTGCAAAGCCAACTCTGATATGCAACTTGGGCTGGCCAAGTTTTTCCTAGTCGCAAGTCCAACCACGACATGCAACTGAACGTGCCTTAGTTTGTCCCGCTTGCAAGTCCAGCTCTAACATGCAACTAGGGGGTGTCCCACCCTTTTTGTTTGTTCCCAGTTGCAAGTCCAACCCTGACATGCGACTGCCCGCCTTTTTATGCCACAATTGCAAGTCCACCCTTGATATGTATCTCAGGTACGACTAATTTTGTCTTAGGTGTAACTTCACCCTTGATATGCCACTCGAGGACCCATTGTTGGTCTCGTTACAAGTCCACCCTAGGCAAGAAAGTGTGCTTGACCCATATTTTGTCCCAGTTGCAGGTCCATCCTCGATGCGCAAGTTCGAGGACCGACCTTTTTTGTCTCAGTTGCAACTCCACCCCCACATGCAATTGCTGCGCCGACACTTTTTCTTGTCCTAATTTCAAGTCCATCCTAGACATGTAACTGGGGCCCAACCCATTTTTTCCTAGTTTCAAGTCCATTTACACCTCGAAATACAATTGAGGGCCCCATCTTTATTTATCCCAGTTGCATGTCCAACCTCAATATGCAACTGGGGCCCGACCAATTTTGTGACAGTTGGAAGTCCATCGGCACACAAGTGGGCATGACCCATTTTTTGCCTTAGTTGCAAGTCCACCATCAACCCGCAACCAGGGACTAACCTTTTATTATCCCTATTGCAGGGCTCTTGATCCTTTTTTGCCTCAGCTGTAAGTCAACCAATGACTCACACTGGGCTCGGCCTATTTTTCATCCCAGTTGCACTTTCACCATAGACATGCAACCGGGCTCGCCCTAGTTTGTCCTAGTCGCAAGTCCAGCTCTGACAAGCAACTGAACGCGCCTTAGTTTGTCCCAGTTGCAAGTCTAGCTCTAACATGCAATTGGGGGTGTGTTGTCCTTTTTTTGTTCCCAATTGTAAGTACATTATTGACATGCAACTGGGCCTGCCTCTTTTTAATTCCAATTCCATCATCAGCAAACAACTCGGGGTTGTCCTAGTTGCAAGCCCAACTCTAACATGCAACTAGGGCTAGACAAGTTTTTCTTAGTCGTAAGTCCAACCATGACATGCAACAGAACATGCCACAGTTTGTCTCAATTGCATGTTCAGCTCTGACATGCAACTACGGGGTGTCCCATATTTATTTTGTTCCCAGTCGCAAATCTAACCCTAACATGTAATTGGCCGCCATTTTTTCGCCCCAATTGCAAGTCTACCCTCGATACGTAACTAGGGCTAGACCATATTTTTCCCAGTTGCAACTTCACCCATGATATGCAACTAGGGGGCCTAACCCATTATTGTTCTCGTTACAAGTCCACCCTCGATAAGCAAGTAAGCTCGACCCATGTTTTTCCCAGTTGCAAGTCCACCCTCAATACGCAAGTGGGGGAACCAACCATTTTTGTCTCAGTGCAAGTCCATCCCAGACATGCAACTACTAGGGCTTGCATTTTTCTTGTCCTAGTTGCAAGTCCATCCTAGACACGTAACTGGGGTCCAACCCATTTTCCGTAGTTTCAAGTCCATTCACACCTCGACATGCAATTGAGGTCCCTGTCTTTTTTGGTCTGAGTTGCAAGTCCAACATCAATATATAACCAGGGCACGACCAAAGCCTTGGCCATTTTTGTTCTACTTGGAAGTCCATCCTCAACACGCAACTGGGCATGATCCATTTTGTCCCAGTTATAAGTGCACACTAGACAGACAACTGCATGCCTGCAACGAGACTGCAATTAGAGGCGGGAGGATGGTTGTCAGCCTGTTGCATCTCCGCATTAAAAGAAATATTCATGATTTTTCTTTTTTATATATAAAAAGTCATGAACTTTTTTTATAAAATATGATTTTTTTTAGAAATCATGTTTTTTAATTCGTATTTTTAAATGGATAGTTGTATAGCCTTCTTCTAATTTAATCTAGCCACATAAATCTGGAAGCATGCATCCTTAAATATTTCAATCTAGTAAATAATAGTATATGCTCCATTGTTTGGGTACATGGGGGAAATTGCAGTGTCGGTACTTCAATCTAGTAAATAATACTAGTATATGCTACATTGTTTGGGTACATGGAGGAAGTTGCAGTGCCGGTACCAGATGCATTGGTAATTCCCCATGGTATCAGAATAATTAATTTCCTGCAGCAAGCAGACAAAGCTACATGGCATTTGTTTGGTTTTGTTAGTTAAGTCTTATGTGATGGATCTAATAAGAACAATAATATAAGGCCTAGTAGGCGGTGTGTGAATGGGTTGGGCTGGAGCCTGATGCACCAGAAAACAAAACGGGGGCATTCTCAGGAAAAAAACGGGGACAAACAAATAAACGAGAGAGTCCTAGAAAAACAAATAAGTGAGAGTGACACGTTTTTGTTTTTTATGATGTGAGATAATATCGTCCTTAGATGTGAGATATCTCACATCTAGATGCAACATAGTCAGACCCTTTAAAATAATTTTCGGGAAATGATAAATGCTCACGGATTTGAATCATTGTTCAACGAATTCAAAAAATGTTCATGATTTAAAAAGAATGATTTTTTAAATTAAATGAAAATATTTTTATTTTTCTGAACAATTTTTTATGAGCCTTTTTTAATAACTTTTTTTGTATTTTGATGAACAAATTTTGAATTCGTTTGAACTAGATGCACACAATTTTGTTTGAAGGACATTTTTTTTGAAAAATTGATGAAGTAATTTTGAATTTGATGGAAAAAAATTAAACCAATGAACAAAATTCGAAAATTGATGAACATTTTTTTAATTTGATGAATAAATTTTGAACTTGATAAACATTTTTAAAATCCAATGAATGAATTCGATGAACATTTTTGTACATTGATGATTTTTTGTTGAAAATCAATGAACAAAAAATGATCGCAAATTTGAAAAGGCAAATTCGAAATAAAAACTGAAAAAGTAAAAGAAGTACTCCCTCTGTAAAGAAATATAAGAGCTTTTAGACCACTACTTTAGTGGTCTGAACATTCTTATATTTCTTTACAGAGGGAGTAAAAAATAAAAAGACAAAAAGGAAAAGGAAAAGGAAAACAAAAGAAAATAAAAACGAAAAACCGAAAACAGTAAAAGAAGGGAAAAACGCAAGAAAGAGTAACCGGTAAATGGGCCGGCCCATACGTACACCCTCACGAACGGGGGGTACGCGCTAAGTTGCTGGCCGGCGCGGTACGCGCCATATAGGATCCTGCGATGTGGGCGGCCACACGCTTCTGCTTCCAACGAGCATCATATCTCGAGGGCTATATATCGCTTCTAGGTATATTTATTGCCCATTGCGAGACGAGGTTCCATCTCGTCTCTAGCGCGGAGGTACTAGGACGGCCCAGTACTGTATATGCAGTAATTTCTTGTCTCTCTATATGGTTTTCTTCTTAATATTTTTACTATTTGCACTGGGTTCTTAGGTTTCCTTCTATTTTCTCGTTACTTCTTAATCTATTCTGTTCTCTTTGTTCCTTTTCTGGATTTTTGCCAGTTTTCTTTGGTTTCTTCGGGTTATTTGTTATCTTTTTTCAATAGATGTCCATATTTTTCGTGGAACATACTTTTTATAAGCGTTAAACACTTCTTAAATACAAGATTGACTTTTTTTCAAACACAAGTTTTTTTACTACACGTTAAACATTTTTCAAATGCATGTTGATACATTTTTGGAATGTACAAAACAATTTTTTAAACAATGTAAACATTTTTATTATATCATATTAATATCTTTTATCTCTTGTGAATGACATATATCAGTATGATTTCATCATGGACATCTTCATCAATGGATGCTGGAGTATATGGACTCAGAGAAATGGTTTGATCCTCGATCAGGCCCATTGTACCTCTGAGACTTGCATACATGCCTTCATGAATAATTTTGGCATGACCATGCATAGGGCTAAGCCTAGTCTCAAGGGCATGCTATCATGGCTTGACAGTGTATGAATTGGATTGCCTCAACAGACTTAATGAGTTAGATTAGTGATTTATTTCTAGTTTATTATCACCCATCTCTATACAAACCCCATTATTATTAAAGAAAATGACATAATAGGGGCCATCCCAATTATTTTTGGTCATATAACTTACATTTTTTGATTGCCAGAAACTTTTTTGAATTACCTGATCATTTTTTTGTTGTTAAACGTTTAAGAAAACGTTATGTACATTTATTTGAAATGCATGAACCTTTTTTTGAATGACATCAATATTTTTAAAAGTAGCACGGTCATTTCTTAATACTATATAAACATTTTCCCTCAAAAAACACTACATAAACATTTTAAGTATGAACATTTATATTTTAAGATATTTCATACTATATATGAATATAAAAGAAAACAAAAATAGAGATTTAAAAAAACAAACGAACGATTGAAAGGAAACGAACGAAGCTGTGACACTGGCAGCTCTATTTTCTTCGGCCGGCCCATTTACCAAAGTGACGTAGGCGAGCTCAAGTTACATATTACAGCAGGCACAGTATAGACGCACCCATATCTCGATTCTAGCGAAATGCAAGAGCTATATCTTACTTGTAGCGAGAATGGTTCTCGTCTTGCTGAAGGTTTCTCCTCCTTTGCTATTTTTAGGACAACCATTTGCTGTTTTTTTAATTCACTCGATCGGTTGTGTCTCGTTTGCTGGTTCTCGTCCAGTTTTCTTCTCACATTTTTTTCATTTTTTTCAAGAATTTTATTGTTTCTGTTTTTTCTTTGATTTTCACTGTTTTTTCTTCATTTTCACATGCATTTCTTCTTTCCTAGGATTTCTTCAATTCTGTTTTTCCTTCTTGCTTATCAGTGATGTTTTTTCAAAAAAATTTCAATCGTTTAGTTGGTTCCTTTTTTGGTTCTATTTTATTTCCTTTCCCGTTTTCATTGCTTTTCTTCGTTTGTCTTTGTTTCGTTGTCGGTTCCCTCAATTACATTTTTATTCAGCACATGTCTACTTTATTCAGCATATGTTGTTTCCTTTGGTTTTCATTTTAATTTTTTGTTTGGTTTTCTTATTTCTTCTCCGGTTTTCTTTGTTTTTTCCATTCTTATACTTTGGATTTATTTTCTTTGTTTTCTCTTTTGTTATTTTCATTGATTTTTCTTTTCTTCCCCATATTGCTTTTTCTAGTACAGAGTTTCATTATTCGAATGCATGATTAAGATTTTTCAAATACAATTTTTTTTAATAGATTGTCGTCATTTTTATATGCATTTTAACATTTTCAAATGCTTGATTAACATTTTTCAGTTACAAGTTTGACATTTTCTATACATGGTCAACTTTTTTCTATACATATGTAACATTTTTCAAAGGTTTGATAAACATTTTTCAAATACTTGTATTGATTTTTTCAAATACTTGATTAAATTTATGAAAATTCATGATCAACCTTTTTTCACACATATTGTATTTTTATACTTTTTTCGTATATATGAGAAATATTTTTCATTGTATGCCTTTAACATTTTTCAAATGCTTAGTTAACATTTTTTTCAAATGTTTTATGTGAAGTGTTTTATGTAAAATATTTATTTAGCACATTTGAAGTATAAACGAAAGTAAAAAAGAAATAAAAAGGAAACAGAAAACATAATTCTTTTAAGGAAAATGAGGCCGTGGTCTACTGCATGCCTAGGCGGGCCCTTTTAGAGAGGAGCCTGACGCGAGAGCTCGCTAAGCCTCGCTACAAGCAAGCATAGCGCTGCTTATTGCGAGGGGAGCTCCTAGTCCCCGCTTGTTGCGTCAAAATGCCGCATTTCGCACAGGGGCGGCTAATCTAGGCCGGCACATTGGCAGTGGCACGTTCGCGACATGGAGAAATGGAAAAAATATGTGTGTGATTGCGCTGCAACTCGAAGCCGCGATTTCGTATTAACCGAGGGGCTGCGCTAGCCACTGTGTCTGAGAACTTCACGTGTTAGATTTGCACCGCGACACTTAAAAAACATATGAAACGGCAAAACTTAAACAACAATTCACAAAAAAATTCCAAAACCTAAAATTCGTGTAAAGGCTTGAAACGAGGACCTCCCGCAACTAAGTTTTTTAAAATTATGAAAAATTTCTTCAAAACTTGAACATTCTTTGAGTTTTGCATTTTTTTTAAACACATGAACATTTTGATGTTGTAAACGAAATTGGAAAACGGGGACATTTTCTGAAATTGTGAACAAAAAGTAAAATTCTGAAAATTTATGAAATTTCCTAAAATTTTGAATGTACGAGCAAAATTTGAAAACACAAACATTTTATGAATTTGTAAACAAATTTGGAAAGCTGGAACATTTTCCAAATTTCTCAACATTTTTGGAATTTGCAAAGAAAATTTAAAAACATGAACAAACTTGGATCTGTGAACAAAAGGTAAAAATGCAAAAAAATTGTATTGGCGAACAAAATTTTAAAACTGTTTTTTTATTTGTAATAAAATTTAAAATAGGAACATTTTTTAAATGACAAACATATTTTAAATGCTTAGAACCAATTTTAAAAATGCATACACTTTTTTATTAAGTTATTTAAAAAACAAGAACATTTATTGAAATTCCCAAAGATTTTTGAAAAATGCGAACATTATTTGAATTTACAAACAACTTTTGAATACACGACCATTTTCTGAAATATTGAAGGTTTTTTAAAAGCCCGAACATTTTTTAAAGTCGAACAATTTTTGAAACATGAATACTTTAAAAAAGTAAAAATAAACTTGTAAAAGGCAAAAAACAAGGGGAAAAGGATTAATGAGAAAATAAAATGAAAAAGGAAAATGAAAAACGAAAAAGAAAAAGAAAAATGAAAAGAAAAACAACAATTAAGAAACAGAAGAAATGCGGCAGATAGGATTTTACTATTTGCGAGATCGATGCACGGCATTTCCTATTTGGCGCTGCATGCGCCTGTTAGGGCATCTCCAATGCAGGGGTGCTAATTTGAGCGCTTGCAATATAAAAAATAATAATTAATGATGAAGCATCTGCGTTGGAGTCGGTGTTTGCAATGCGGGAGTGCTAGTTCGAGCGCTTATGTAATTTTTTTTCCTTCATACGAACCAGGGAAGCGCTCATTTCTCCCATGCACACAGCGAAGCGCCCGTCAAAAGTCTGTTTAGTTTGTTGAGGCTACGAGATTTTCTAGGAGAATTTTCAGCGCTCGGGATAGCGCCAGGCTCTAGTCCAAACAGTCGTGCAAATATAAAATAGCCCAAGCGCCCGACGATTAGCGGAGCAGGGACGCCATAGAAAATCCTGGGATCGACCAGGAATCGAGCTAAACGGCCGGGAAAGAGACCCTCGCGCCTGGGCTAAGCGCCCGCATTGTAGATGCCCTTACAATACAATTTGCAAACGGGCGCCTGCAACAGTTCAAGATATGGGCCGGCCCATTCTATCTTTCTCCTTCCTGTTTTTCGAAGGCCAGCCACTCACACGTGTAAGGCAAGTTTGTTTTATTCCTTTTATTCATTCTTTCACTTTGATTTATTCCTTTTTCTGTTTTTTCTCATCTTTTTGTATTTTTATTGAGTGCTTTTTCAAAATCCATGGAATTTTTCTTTAAATTCGATTTTTTTTGAAAATCAATGAACTTTTCCCGAATCAATGAATTTTTTTTTAAATTGGTGACCTTGTTTTTTGAAAATTAATGAACTTTTTCCCAAGTCGATGTTTTTTTAAATCCGACCAGCTTTTTTAAAATTCGGTTAAATTTTTTCATTTTCGGCGAACTTTTTTGAAATTTGTTGAACTTTTTCCAAATTTGGTGAACTTTTTTGAAATTGAATGAACATTTTTTGTGAAATTGTATGAACTTTTTTCAAATTTGATGAAGTATATTTTCTAATTCACGAACCTTTTTCATTTTTGCGAACTTTTCCTTTCAATTCATGGTTTATATGAATTATTTATTCAAAAAAATTATAGGGTGTATATAACTAGTATATGTTTAATGTTTGTAATCTATAAAGAGTTATGGTTTCCGCAAGTAATCAGCATACTTAGCTTGGTCCGGTGGTAAACCCTTCTGCGCATCTACTCAGGCATGATGGGTTCGACTCCGCTTCTCTCGAATATAAACGTGCTATTTTTCCTTCGGTTTCTTGCTTCTGAGCACCTTGCTGGGCCGGCCCAGTTGGCGTCTGTGCTTACAGCACCCGCACCCGCACCTCTCGCCAAAATCGTGCAGTGAATAGGCCGGCTTTGTAACGGATGTTATATGTTTGGTTTTGTCTCCGTTTTGTTTGTTTCTTTTATTCGATTTTCAAATATGTGTTCATTTACCCCAAAAAACAATTGATTTTCTTCTTCGTTTTTATGTTTTGACTTACCGGGTTTTTTCAGTTTTTATTTTTCTTCTTATTATTTTTTATTAAATGTCTAATTTTTCAATACATGTTGTACATTTTTCGCATACATGTGGAACAATTTTTAGGTACACAATGAACATTTTTTTAAAGTATGCAATGAACATTTTCCTAAATATATGTTAACAATTTTTGAATGACACTAAACATTTTGAATGGTATGAGACATATTTTGAAAATTGAAAGAATATTATTTTTTAAATGTCAGTAAACCCATTTGGACGGATTTATCAGATTGGAGTATACTGGTCGATTTGGTCGGATATGTAGAATTTTTTTCCATTATCATAGTGGATCTTCGAAAAAACAGACTTTGTATCGACTAAAGTATATACTTCGACTTTTATCCGCTAGAACTTTAGCTCCTAAACACAAAAGCACGGTAGGAACTTCTATGCAACGATTGGGTTTGGCATTTTTAGGAAACAAAATCATTGAAGAAAAGCAAGTTTTCGTACATATTTTTGAAATGCATTAACATTTTTCTAAATGTGACGTACATTTATTTGAATAGTACAAAACATTTTTACATTTACGTGGACACTTTTTACATGTATAAACATTTTGAAAAAAGGTCAAGAATATTTTGTAGAAACACATGAACATTTATTCTTACATTGTATAAACAAATTTCATGGAATTGTTTCTGGAAATGCTTTAACATTTTTAAAATTTAACAATAATTTTTTAATTCTCTCATCATTTTTAAAATGTTGTGGGAACCTTGTTTTACACAGTATGAACAATTTTTAATTTTTCAATGAATACTTGTAAAATTTGAATTAAAGTAGTTTTTAAAATATATGTCATTTAGACTATTTCAAAATCTATCCCTAATATTGAAGGGAGGATTGTTTCTCCACTTTTTTTTGGTGAAAGTCTTTTTTTACGTCCCTTCGTAAGTCAATCTTGGCGATAGAACGCCAGTTTTATCGATGGAACACGAGTTTTAAGTAGAGCACACGCAAACGGGCTGGCCGAATTCGCAGGCCAGGAACAAAATACGAAAAATAAAATAGCAATCATAGGAATCACGGGCCGGCCCAATTCGCAGGCCTGGAAGAAAATACGAAAAATAAAATAGCAATCATAGGAATCGAACTACCAATCTCACGCTGGATATTAGCGAGGCTGTCCAACCGAGCTACCAACACCTGAAAACCAAGAAGAGGCACTAAAATTGAAGTGTAACGACAGCGGCAGATCCGTTTTCAACATTTCAATGAAGAAAATGTGAAGAAAATGTATTCAAAAAATCCAAAAAAATGTTTAAAAGTCGTGAACAAATTACAAAATTCTAATAATACCATGAAGTATATTTTTGATAGTCATTTTTAAAGGTAAATGTTATTTTTCGAAAATGTGAACATTTTTTGAAATTCTGAAAAATAGAATTCTGAACAATTTGTTTGAACTGTGAACAGATTTCTGAAAGTAAATTTAAATACACACTGAACATTTTTTTAGTATGCCGTGAACAATATTCAAATACAGATTGGACATTTTTTAAATATATGATGAACTTTTTTCATGCATGTTGAACAAAATTTCAGTACAAGATGAACATTTTTTATACTCAGTGAACATTTTTGTTCAATACGGTGAACTTTTTTTTGAAACGTAAACAATTTTGTAGAAGATGATCAACATGTGTACTTTTGAACTTTTTTGGAATTTGGAAATTTGAAATTATTTTGAACATGAACTAAACTTTAAAAGCATGAATCAATTTTTAAATTGTGAACAATTTTTGATTATCAAATAATTTTGAACAATTTTTAAAAATATTGTATTTATGAAAAAATATTTTCTATTTTTTCGTTGCCCTTTTCGGGGTCATGTACAGTGTATCCCCCGTTGCAACGCACGGGTATGTTTGCTAGTATATATAAACGTTAAAACAAAGAAAAATGAAAATCCAATCTAAGGAAACTAATGAACTAACGTTGTTGCGTCGGTCCACTTCGTGCGCTCCAAGGCAAGGGGATTCCTAATGTCAGACTCAGCTCAACTGACAGGGTGGGAACGCAAGTTCAGGACAATAAGTCAGATGAAAACGTCCTCATCTTTTTCTTCACCGGCCAAAATCCAAATTATACAAGTTTAAACGTACTAAAAAAACAGTAAGGATGCACAAATGTCCTAACGATTTTTGGTTCCATGTTTTGCATTCCACTGCAAGGTCAGATCCGGTTCCTTAACTAGGCCAACTTGCTTCCATACAGCTTGCTTCGCTCTGCCTAAACCAAAGCTAAACCAACCACCCACATGCCCCATCTACACAAACAAGTCATTGCTTAGTAAATCCCCAAACAGTATATATAATATGCCCAGCTTAGCAACCAAGCTTCCTCAGTTCGGGGCCGCGTACTAGTCCGAAATCTGAATAATGCAATGCAGGGCTGGCCTAGCTTCTGGAGAGGGCCTGTACCACATGACTGGCATGTGCTCCCCTGAGCTGCCAAGTATGCCGGTAGTGGTAGGTACTCTAGCCAGTCAATACGAACAGTGGGCACTAATAATGGGGATTGATTGGTTAGTTAGTTAGTCGGTTAACGAGAGCTACTAGTTTGCCTAGTAGTATATTTCGGCGTCAATCTAGTGAGATCTACTCATCCATACTATAACCGCGCTTTCAACGGTTTCGTTGGTCCAAAGGCCCCGTGCGCAACGCGGGAGTATCGTCTGTGATCCGTGCGATGTTCGTGATCTTGAATTTTGACGCGCCTACGGGGAGAAATAACACGTTCTTTTTTGACGGAAATGGCATGTTGATGGGGGCATTATTAGCGTTTTGGCTTTGATTTAACCGCGCAAGCCACAAGGTCAGCACTTGGTTGGTCGTGGCGGACTGGCGGGGAGGGTGAGGGCCGGTTGGTTAGGCTGCATGGTTCGCTCGCTCGCTCGCTCGC
This sequence comes from Triticum aestivum, assembly GCF_018294505.1. Taxonomy (NCBI): domain Eukaryota; kingdom Viridiplantae; phylum Streptophyta; class Magnoliopsida; order Poales; family Poaceae; genus Triticum; species Triticum aestivum. The sequence continues at coordinate 190,093,454 of NC_057798.1, read as the reverse complement.
ATGTGAGCGGCACGTTAAGAATTTAACAACTTGTAGGCCGTGCATGTTCGCCACTAGTAGCTCTGTATTAAAACCCTTGGAACCTTTCCGGTGTACGTACCCGTAGATCTGAAGAATCATGTGGATCTTGACTTTGAAGCCGGCCGGTTGCTTATCCCTAACGTGTCGTGCGTACAACGTACACACGCATGTATGTATACATCCGGATCCGGCCCAAACCAAGGCAAGCTCTACCCAGTTGACACTTCTTATAACCTTGTATGAAATGGAAAGTGCTAGCTAGCTAGCTAGCTTAGTGACATGCTTGACTTTGACCATTTCCCATCTGTCTAATCCGATCGATTAAAATGGCCATGATTTGCTACTAGTAGTAGTAACTACAACTGTATTGAGGTAACCATGGTCTAATTTGACAATGATAATGAATTAATAATCACACTGAAAGATACTACTACTGCTATATTGGAACCGCAGCCAAAACGCTAATCAAAGGAAGCATTTTAGTTAGTCCACGCGCATTTGTGTTGTGTACTCCGCACTGTCAAATCGGCGTGTTATTACCGAAGGACAAGATCATTATGAAGGCATGATCACTGCTCTCGGCTGCTGTTGGGCACGAGGAAAGCCGGCAGCTCAATGATTTTCCAGCTGTGCTAGGTAAGCTAGTCGATCTTGCTGGTTTAGGCCACTGATTGCCATCTACGGGGGACGTACACCCTGCCTACTCATGGCGTGCGGGCCGGCCGAGCCACCCTCGCTCTCCTGTTGGGACAGGGGCTCCACCTGTCTGCGCCCCACACCAAGGCTAGCGAATCCCCTGGCTAGGAAGGCTTTGCTACGTAGCTAGATGTTGTAGCATGTTGTGGCCTCGGCTTTCATGTCTCGTCTTGACAGGATACATGTTCCAATCAGATGTTTTTTCCCTTTCCAACCAAACAAGCTATGTTTGCACCTGCATGCCAACTTCAGTACTACGTGCTGTTGCTACTAGACTAGTGGTACCAGTACTATTATTTATTCCTAGGCTAAAATGACAACAAAAAATACCGTAAGATACTCCCTCCGTTTCTTTTTAGTCTGCATATAAAGTTTGGTCAAAGTCAAGCTTTACATAGTTTGACTAATTTTATATTAAAAAATATCAACATTCACAATATGAAATCAACATTTTCAGATGCACCATAAAATGTATTCTCATATTATATAGTTTAAGTATTGTAGATGTTCATATTTTTTAATACAAATTTGGTCAAACTTTGTGTAGTTTGATTTTGACCAAAACTTATATACGGAGTAAAAAGGAACGGAGGGAGTACACAAATCACTGTTTTTCCTTTCAGAAATCCTAAACCTACCACTGGCCTAAAATAAAATGAAATCTTAAACCTACCGGCCATACTCACGGACTGTAACTTACGGACATGCCTCTCCCCCAGCCCCACTAATTGCCCCGCCCCCTCCCCCGCCGCCCACTGGTAGTGGGCCCACATTTTTTTCTTGAAACATATGCATAAACTTTGTCTCATCCATTTTTTTCGCATGGTAATACGTGTCTCATTCACATCATAAAGGTCAAAGTACAAGTCACGTAAAGAACGACATGACAAAACTGAAAAAGACAACCGAACGTCTCTAAGCTTGACACCGACGCCGGTCACTTGCCTCTGGCACCACCACAACAGCCACCGAAGGGAAAAAAAATTGACGGATCACCTCCTCACCGAGCTCGAGCAGCTCCATCGCTGATATGCACAATGAAAAACGACACGTGTCTGAAATAAATACAAAAGAACATTACTCTTCCCGCAACTTTTGACCGAAACGTTTTGCACCCGCGATGACCCAAAGTCTTGCTTCCTTCTTGATGTTCTCCATAAGGATTGTTGGTGCCGTGGAATTGTGACAGAAAACCCTTACATTTCTTTCAATATAAATGGTCCAAGTAACAAGCATGGTTATAGATGCCATGGCGCTTCTATTTGGGACATTAGCTCCGGACATGTTGATCCACCACTCTTTGGTTGAGCGCTCCAAGTGCCACGTCCACTCGCCTAATTCCACATCAGTCCGTAGATTGCAGTCTGTAAAATTGGTTGGTAGTACTACTCAAACGAAATTCTTTTTTTTTTTCTGCGATCCATAAACCGCCGTGCTTTAAACATGTTGATCCACCACTCTTTGGTTTGAGATTGCTGACCAGACCTACCGCCCGGTAATTAGCAACCCCTCATTGGTCGGCCAAAAGCCGTCTAGTCCAACTCATCCACCTATCGGCAGTTCTCGATACTCCATTGGTAGTAGGAGTACGTGAGGTGAGGATGCACATCAACCCCGACCGATCGGCATATGCACGACCTCCATCGCAGCCTCGCAACCACCAGTAGTGCATGGCATGACAACACCACCTTTTTTTTAATAACAATGACAACACCACTTTTTTCGCAAAAATAAATAAATGACAACACCACTTTTTTTCGCAAAAAAATATGAAAACACCACTTGACATGCATATATGCAGAGCAATGCGAACGTACGAAAGCTCCCACGCACTACACGTACAACCGACCGGCCACTCCGCTGCCCCCATTTCATCGGTCGATATCTCAAAGCCGAACCCTGCATGCATGCATGCACGGCGCCGTGGGCCCACAGGGCACCACATCCCACATGGCCGGAGCGCAGCTCGTTTGTTCGGGCTCTTTTAGCCATATTAATGCGTTCGTATCATGCATGCATTGAGCCGTCGTGATCACAAGGGCAAGTTTACGAGCCCCCCGCAGGGCCAGCAAAGCTAGCGCTAGCCACCCATGGTTGTTAGTGGCGGGGGCCGGGCGGCGAAGTGCACATGCCGTCCCATGCCGATCGACCGATGTACTAGCCACGACGCCGGCCGGCCGGCCGGTGATGCACTTCAGAACATGCCATGTGCACAGCCTTTCGTGGTTTTATTTTGCCTTATCGTCTACGAATCACACGTACATGCATACTAGGTTCTTAGCAGCCGTAGTGGTCGGCAAGGGAAACGGAACTGATCGACTACGAATCTACCCCGTAGTTTACGTGCAAGATGCAGGCGCTGTCGCGAGAAGAGACGAGGCCGGCCGGTCGCCCCGCGCAGCGCAGAGCCAAGGAACTTCACCGAAACCCATGCAGAAGTTCCCCCCGGAGAGACGCCGGCCAGCGCGACCGAGGAGTCTACGGGAAAACAGAGGCGGCCTTCCTGATTGTTGCCGGGCCAGGTTCCGGGGAGATTCTGCGTGGCGCAGCCCGCCCTCCGGTCCATGCTGGCGCACAGGCAGGAACCACGTGGGATGTGGCAAAGCACGTGGAACTGCTCCCTCGCAGTTTTTCCCAAGTCTTATCTCTGGCGCGCGCACCAACCGGGGCAGCCCATTGCTAGGTGCATCGTCTGTACGGGCACATGCCCATGCTCCGAGGGGGTCAATGAACACACCATTGGCAGGGAGAATAAGTTTTTTTTTTTTGCGAGGGGCAGGGAGAAGAAGTTATCTACAGTATCTGGTTATAACGGTTAGACTATCTTCCAAACGAAGTGAAAGTACCTTTCTCAGCTCGAGCTCAAATGTTTCTGCTGTGATTCTGTGAATAGTAAAAAAATATCAAAACATTCTGAATTTTTTATGTGGCATACTTTAAGGAATGTTTGAAGTTTCATAGCGAAATCACATTGGTGTTAGTCGTGGCCAAAAAAGAAAAAATCAACTCCAAAATTCATTTGAAAGTACCATTTTCAAAGCATCCATTTTGTGTTTTACCAGGCCTTTCACCAATTTGATTTCGTGATGAAATTTGCATGCACTCCAAACATTATTTCAAATTTGCCATAAAAATCAGTTTTATTTTATTTTACTATTCATCTAGGAGTATATGAACTCGCAAGTAGATACTCCGCATCTGAAACTATGGCAAAAGCTTCGCCTCATCGCATTAGTTAAGAAAGGTTGAGAGATATAACAAAGACTAAGAGCATCTCCAACGGCCGCGCTAAACGAGCGTCACGCCGTAAATTTGGCCATTTTAGAGCAAGCGCAACCCGGCGGGTGGCTCCAGCGGGCGCGCAATAACCGCGCGCGCGGTATAAGGAGTTGGGCGCGCGGTCGGATTCGCTATCTCGCGAGGTGTATTTGGGGCGCCCGCTTTCGCGCGCGGGCGCGGCGCGGCACACTCGAGCGCTTACGCCGCATTCTCTCCTCTCCGCCTCCTACGCCCCGCGCACGCCGGCGTCGGCGAACTACACCCATGGACGCACGCGCC
>NC_057798.1:190087029-190088781 GCF_018294505.1 Triticum aestivum | reverse complement strand
CCCGCCGCCGGAAACCCTAGCGCGAGGAGCGTTGGCCTCGCCACCGTCGGAGCTCCGCCGAGCATCGACCTCGCGCGCAGCCTCTTCTTGCCGTCGCGGATGACCCAAAGGTAGAAATGCCGACCCGGCCGCCGACGCGCACAACGTGTTTGATGAAATGCCCCAAAGGTAGAAATTTTTTCCAACTTTTCTTTTCTTGTTATTTTTTCAATGCATTAATATAGATAGCTTATTTGCATTGTTCAAAAAACTTTGTAGTCTCAACGATGCTGCATACATGTCAATTATGGGTGTTGGCTCCAACAATTCGCATTGGTCTCAAACTAATGACATCCATTTCGAAGACCATAAGTTCGAGGTGGACGAGGAGGGTGAGGGCATTTTTTGCGCGCTGCTGGAGCGGCGCGCGCGCGCTGCATTTTAGCGCGGCTGTTGGAGCCAGCACTGGCGGCCGCGCTAAACCAGCCGAAGCGCGCGTGGCAAACTAGTTTTTTGCGCGCGGCATGAAACGCGGCTGTTGGAGATGCTCTAACAAAAGACAGTCGATCAGGACGTGGATCATCTTAGCTCGGGTGAGTAATTCAGAAAAAAAATGTTTGAACAAAATTAGCTAACCAGGACGATGAAACTGATAGGGAAAGATGAACAAAATATTTCAGCAGAATTGTATGTAATTATGTTTGCAAAATGCCTCGACGTGAATTGGGAAACCACATGAGCGCACGTATGTGTAAGGACTCGCTCAATCTATCATACATCGTGTGCCTTATCTGGTTCTTCAATTATACTCCTCGTATGTACATTCCTGAGGTGTACGGTGTACTTCTTGTCCCATTTAATCATATCAGCGTATGACAATGAACTTTCATATTTATAGCACATTCCTGAGGTGTTGGGGTGTACTTTTTGTCCCATTTAATCATGTCAATGTACAACGAAAAAGTGGCGTATATAGTCGTTTGTTTGCACATTCCTGAGCTGTACGGTGTACTTTGTTTCTCTGGTTTAATCACAACAGCGTATATAGCAATATTAAAAGAAAAGCCTGTATAGCTGAGTGAATCTTGCAAGCATACACGGCTGGCGCCCAGGCTGGATAATTTGTTTGGATCATCTCAGGCTGTTTCAGCCTTAGCAATAATACAACAATACACGTACAAGAATTGTACGATTGTGCCTATACAAAGAACGTCACAATTATATAACAGGGAATGAGCTGCGGAACTAAAATGAAACAAGAACATTAACTGATTAGATTCCTAGCAACTAAATTAACCATTTAAAGCTGCCTTTTTGAGGGAATACTTTCTTGATGGTACGTGCAAAGTACATGTGCTGCTCAATTATTCCAGGAACATTTATGCAAACCTAGCTAGCTTCCCCAAAAATTATGGTCCTAACTTCTAAGAGTCACATGCCCTGTCATGTGACTGTGATGCAACTTGCGATAATAATGCATAATCTCTTGGTGATTGAGTATTGGAGTGCATAAGAGCGAGGCGGAACATGATGCACTATCATTGATCCAATAAGCACAGGCACATACAGCCCATGCAATGGACGACGGACAGATAACGCGACCAAATAACTAGCTGTGTTAGCATTTCCAAGTTCTTACAAATAAAATTCTACACATTCTGTACATAGTGAGATGATCTACGCACATACATTTCTTCTTCTTCTTCTAAAATACTCCCTCCGTCACATAATATAAGAACGTTTTAGACACTATTATCTGAAACGCTCTTATAT
>NC_057798.1:190085751-190086846 GCF_018294505.1 Triticum aestivum | reverse complement strand
GGTTGAATGTAACATGCATTTTTTTAGGAACATGCATTTTAAAATAAACCAGCTAAATGTCCTACCTTTCAACAATAAACAATTGAGTGTGATTTACGAAGTGGCTTGGAATATGGATGAAGCCATGAGGCCACGAACCCTGGGCGACATGCGAGAATTACTCGTCAAGAAAATGGCACTACAAGAGTGGCGTAGGTAGATGGATGTCCGCCCAACAACTATTGGCATGCTGCCTTGTTCCTTCTTAGTCTTCGTGGTTTCACTATTTTTTTTTAGAATACAAAATGGACAGATGTATGTTTTTTTCATAGAAGAGAGTGTGGCTTTTGACTTACAACAGTAGTCAATATTAGGCACCACACACGCCATACCAATAATAAAAAGGCCCCTCAACCAATAATAATAATAATAATAATAATGCATCAACTTACCAAATGAGAGTAACAAGGCCATGTCTCGACCAAAGCCAAGCATCTCTGTAGAGCAATCACATCTTCAGGGCTGCCTCGGTCAATGTACCCCCACCATTATGCACCTAAAAGAGTTAGTGGGTGAATTTGCAGGACCCGGCTGATTCGAAGGAGATATCACCTAGGAACTACCGGTGGTGGCGGTCAAGATTGGCTAACATAACACCACCTGACTTTTGGTCAGTGACATGTGGGGTTGCAACATTGGCCCATCTATTAGTGGCCGAACTGCGACAAAGTCAATGAATCTCACCACTAGTGGAGGTGGATATGGCGCCCATGAGATTGATGCCATGAGAGCAACATTAACACCAGAGTGACACGTCATCATCGTTAGCCTCCTGCCAGTGGCACCACCGCAGTCCAAGTGACCCAACAAACCCGAGAAGTACCGCCTAAAAAATGCTTCTAACAAAAGGATGACGCTAAAGACACCTGTATCGCCGATTCAGCAAGTATAATCTCGGTTTTCGTCAGGAGGCAACACCCTGAGAGTGGAGGAGAAACCGGAGCTCCAGTGGCGAAGCTTCGTGGGGGCCAACCTGGGCGATGGCCCCCCAAGGTCACAAGAAAAACTTGCATATATTCATTTATATTAGGCCTATTTTACACTAAAAACTGACGA
>NC_057798.1:190023582-190085525 GCF_018294505.1 Triticum aestivum | reverse complement strand
TCAAGCTCCGCCACTGCAGAGCTCCTTGGCAATTCCTCCAATGAGGAAAAGACGCTCAAAGCCATCGTCATCGCCGGCACAAACAAAATTCATGCATGACTTTCTTCCGAAAAATCACACATTTGTTGTTACCGAGCCCCGCCACAACCAACAACGACCAGCCGCCAGAGGAAAGTGCTGAAGCCCGACGCCAAACCATGACCATGCACCAGCTCAGTGCCAATTTGCTGCACCCCAACGTCCAAGCTCCACCACGTACTCTGCGCCGCGGAAATATTTTTGTAGTAAGGATCTCCCATGTACATTCATTTTAACTGCACACAAATGTACACATTTTTCATTGAAAACATCACAAATTGTTTTGACTAGTGGACAAATGCACATTTATTTGAACACTTTTCCGGTCGACACGGTTACTTTTTTTTCGAAAATATTTTTCAGGCGTGACCGTGTCAGTTCAAATATACCGCTATGATGTCGATGCAGCACCTGTCACCTGCTAGATTCTCTAGAAAATGTTCACCTGCAAGATCTTGCAACTTGTGTTATTTATGTCAGGTTAGTTTGTTTGCAATTGCAGGGGGGCAGGTTGCTTACTTCAGCAGCTTGCGTTGCTCGTGTCGGCACACCAAATACTGACGAGATAATTGTTTGGCCCTAATCGCTGTCAGAAATCAAAATCACAGCTGCGAATCTCGTGTTAAACAAGGAGGGGGTCGTGCTTTTCTAGAGACGGTTGGTGTTCTTCTTGGAGTATGCAGAAAATGGTTGGTTTATTTGGTTGGAGGAGATGTATTTAGTAGTAGATGTATTTAGTAGTAGATGTATTTTAGTTCTACATACATCCCTTTTTGTCCATTTTGATGACAAGTATTTTCAGACGGAGGGAGTACAAGTGTTTTGGAGTACTAATTTAACCGCACATATAATGCTTGCGACAATTACTTCTATGATGAAATGCACAACTTATTATATTCAACACAGAGGACCATTGATCTTGCATTGAGATATGTGCAAGAGTTCTGTTTTTCCCACTCTCAGAACAAACGCTGCAACTTTTGCGCTAGATGAATACATAATTATAATATGGTGGAACAACTTTCAGGTTGCCATGAACATATTTGGAAAGCAACCGAGAATCAGTTATTTCTCAGTCAATTGAGATACCATTATATTTTTTTACCAGGTGAACAAAATTTTAAAACTTTTTTAGACATTATTTTAGATTAACACTGCACAAATTCAAGAAACAACCCGTGAATAGTCCACCGGGACATAACCACTCCCAAAATTCAACGTAGGAATATCGACGGTTACATGCGTTGCATGGGTCGCTTTGCTATTGTTTTTTTTTCTTGAAACGGAGAGGTCGCTTTGCTATTGTTAGGTTAACAATCATGGTCATTTGGCACGCCCCTTTAATTCCTGTGTTCTTGCATCACTTGATTGACTTCTTCCATGATGGGATCTATGCATAATCCGTAGGGTTCTGTGCGTGGATATACTCCATAGGGTTTTTGTGTGTGTGGAGACACTCCTTGCAGAGTATCATTTTGACCAAACAGATGAATGAATATACTGTATCTTGTATACACCGAATGGACTCATGCATATTAAAAAAAAAAGAAATTACATGTATTACTCAAGACCCATCAACCAGCCATGGTAGCAATTGAAAGCTCACCAAACGCATGATCGTTCCCCTGTCAAAATTGTACCACCGCGCGGCACATACTTTGCTGCACGCGTGCACGCTTTCACTCCACTCCGCGCGTCCTTCCAAAACAAAACCCCTACACCTCTACAGCTCTACTGGGTTTTCTTCTCCCCATGCCACCAACGTAGAACCTACACGCTACAAGCACACAAGAGCGCGCACACACACGAGCTAGGTGCTACTATTCCGGTGCTATCCAGAGCATCTACATTTCGTGTAGATGAAAGAAAAGGAGACATTTACTGCGTTGGACCAAGCATGCACGCAACGCATGTATCCTCACACTCCCGACAGTGCCGCGGAAAGTGACCGCGATTCTCCCGAGAGCATTTGCAGTGATCGACAACGGTACGTTCCAGTAACATGCATGCATGGGAGTACGGATGGATCGCCACAGGTTCATGCAAAGGCGAAGGAACCCGGCCAGCTGCGGCGCTAGCGACCCTGCCCAGCCCGGAAAGCAACCCGCAAGCCGGAGACGTGACACGGCAGGAGGAGGCTTCCATTACTCGTCCCGGAGTAAGCGCAGAGCAGCACCATCGTCGGCGTCGCTCTCCATGTTGGGCGCCTGCCTGCAGCGCACCTTACACGGTCGTTGCACTCCGCACCAAGAGGGAGAAGAGACTTTTGCGCCGGGTGCAGTGGCTCCATGCGTCGCCGGCCGGCCGTGTGTCGTTGCAGTTGCAGAGTCCACACCCTGTTCTCGCGTGTCTGTCTCTGACCGGTTTCCAAGCAGGTTTTCGGAGGCGGGCTCGTCGCCTTCAGCTAGCTGTTGGGATCCAGTTGGACGGACGAGGTACCGCTTGATGCATGCGTGCATGCATGTTGATTATTATTCGCCTGAAATCTAAAAAGCGGCAGGCCACTAAATAGACAGAACGAGCGGACGGCTCCTGGCCGCTCGATCCTGACCCGAATCGCCACACGCGTGGACCAGGTGCTACCTGGTCGGGTGCTCTCAACCGCACAACGACTAGGGTTTGTCGCTATCTATCCCTTCCGCAACCTTCGTCCCCGTCCCCCTTGCGTCGGCCGCCACCACACCTCGCGCCGGCCGCCTCCAATCCTCTCGCGCCGGCCGCCTCCAATCCTCTCGCGCCGGCCGCCGCAACTAGGGGACGAGCGCCGCCGCTCGCGTACACACGGGATCTGGTGGCCGCGTACCCACCCGTATCGGATTTGTTGAGGCTGGGTGGAGGGCAAAGGTTGCTCTGGACGAAGGAAGGGAGAAGGGAGCAGTGGGCGCCGTGAGTTCTAGGCGTGCTGCAGTGGTTGGGAGAGGAGGAAGAACGGGCTTGGATGTAGCAGGAGTGGCCGGAGGAGGCACGGATACAGGAGGGGGAAATGAGCTTGTCCTCGATCTGGAGCAAGACGACGGCTGCTAGAGAATGGAGACACCGGCCATGGAGCCGGAGCAGCGTGGCTAGCAGGTCGCTCGGGAGACGACGGCCGTGGAGCCAGAGCAGCAGCGCTGCAGGCTCGAATTCGTCAAACGAATACCCGTTAGTCCAAGTATATGTGTTAACAACAGCCGAAAGCCCCGATAATGATTCCAATAATTTGCACTAGTACAAATTACTAGGAGTAGTTTATTAGTTGGCAGGAAGACTAGTTACACACACATTGATGTTTAGTTGGCTTATAATTTAATTTAGTTACACACACATTGATGTTCAGTTGGCAGGAGAACTAATTGCACACACGATGATGTTTGTTGGCTTGTAATGCAGTCTACTTGCACACACAATAATGTTTAGTTGGCAGGAAAACTAGTTACACACACAAATGCTCAGTTGACTTGTAATGTAGTCTAGTTGCACACACATTGATGTTTAGTTGGCAGGACTAGTTACACACACATATACTCAGTTGGCGCGGCAATGTAGTCTAGTTGCACACACATTGATGTTTAGTTGGCAAAACTATTGGCACACACATATGCTTAGTTGGCGTGACAATGTAGTCTCGTTGCACACACATTGATGTTTAGTTGGCAGGACTAGTTACACACGTATACTCAATTGGCGTGGTAATGTAGTCTAGTTACACACACATTAATGTTTACAGGTGAGACCCTCAAGATGCACATCTCACTAGCTGGGTTGGATGGAAAGGGGTGCTAGCAATGAAAACTACACATCCACGGATATGAGGAAAGTTACACATGCACATCAACCGTTAGGTAGTTGGCTGGGAGGACAGTTTTCGAAGTTGCACATCCACTGCTTGGCAGTTGGCCGAGGTAACAAACAGTAAAAATTGCACTTCCAACTAGAGGAGAAAAGTTGCACATCAACTACTAAGCGGTTGGCTGGGGGCAGCAGACATAGTTGCACATCTCACTTGATAGTGGGTAGTTTGAGGTGAGGTGTCATCATTGAAAACTGCACATCCATGGATAAAGAAAAAGTTGCACATCGACTATTAGGTAGTTGCACATCAACAACTAGCCAGTTGCACAAAACGGGGACAAAATTGCACAAAAAAACATTTATCGAAACATATCCATGTGACATCTAGTTTCGAAGAGCACATCGCGAGGATTTCAGCAGTGAAAGCGGATCTTAATTTCGACTTTTCGTTCAAAAGTTATAGCTTTTCTAAATTTTTTAAATCTGAATTAAATGCGTTCACACATGTTCGTGTGTGTGCTTTTGCAATTCTGGTTAAACATGTCGTGTAGTCTTTGTCTTTTTCTGGCTAGGAGGACAAAATAATTCCTAATTTGTTTGATTAAGACAAAAACATACTAAAAATGGAGAGGCCGCCACAGATTCCTATCGAGCCCCCAGCCGCTCGGTAGACACGTCCTATTATTCGCCGCTGACCGACCGGCGCATTGTTAGTTCAGCACGAACTTATCCTTCAGTTTTCTAGGTTTATCAGGTGTCCTTGAATACAACCATGCCTATGTGTTCATAAATACAACACCTTCTTTTTTTATTCTTGAGAAGAAGAATCGCCATCCGAGTAGTAGTCAGCAGCGACGAACATTACGTACAGTACAAAATTTAGGGGACGAAATTAATAGAATTGGCGGGATGGAAGAGACGTTGCTCACTTTCCTTCACACGTAGTAGGACCCGAAAGCATAGCTGGCGGGAAATCTAACGAGCGAACGCCTTTAGGGTCATTTCTTTTGGGCAATTCTCCCAGAATTAACCCCTTCCCCAGCTTCTTCCAAAATTGCCACTTAATATTTGTTTACAATTCCTAACTAATTAAACCTTAACTAGCTAGGAATTGTAAAAAAATATTAAATGGCAATTCTGGAAGAAGCTGGGGAGGGGGTCAATTCTGGGAGAATTGCCCAAAAGAACTGGCCCTTAATATGGAGAGATTCCTCCTACCTCATTAAACAAGGCCACACCACCATTGAATTCCCAAGTTTTGAAATCCCGGTGCTAGGAATCTATTCAAACTCGGCAACCGGGACTTTCTTCTTGGTCATCTAATATGCCTTTTTTTCCTTGCAGTTTTACGTTTTAACTCTTCACATTTAGGGCCTCTTTGATTCGTAGGATTTTGAAAATATAGGAATTGGAAAAGTATAGGGTTGGAGTGGCACGCCCACTTGAATCCTATAAGATTAACAATGAGTGTTTGAAGCCACAGGAAAAACAAAAAAATTGTAAAAAAAGGTTGAAGTGGATGTTAGATATCCTATGAAATGTAGCACAGAAGATTCCATAGAAAAAATTCCTATGGGATCCAATCCTATGAATCAAAGGATCAACATAGAAAAAAATCGTAAGAGTTTCAATCCTCCAGAAATCCTATAAAATTCCTTCGAATCAAAGGAGCCCTTAGCGTAGATTTTTTGTTTTAACTCTTCACATTTAGCGTAGATTTTTTGTTTTGTGTTTGCCAAATGGTTGCGCCTAGTAGTGCAAATCTAGGGCTGGCTTGTTTTACTAACCCATGTTTGATAGTTGTGCAAGCTAATCATTTGGCCGACCCACCTGGCTTGAGCACAGCTTTTCCTTGACACTAATTTACCACGAGGATAAGAGAACACCTAGAGAAGATGGTCGATCACGGAGCAAGCAAAGCAATGCTAGCTAGCTACTGGCTGGTCCAACTCCCAGAGCACACAACTACTAGCAAGCAGCAGAGCAGCAGCCCATGGTGCTCCCAGATCCACCTACACTGGTCCCGGGGCCCCACCGACCGGCGCCTCAATGCGCATGTTCTCTAGCTTGCGTTTTTGTTTGCTGCTCCTCCCTCCTCTGAGCTGGGCGCAGCCGGTGCATGCAGATGCACAGACAACAACTACCGCGGTACACACACACACACACACACACACACACACACACACACACACACACACAGGCGGGCTAGCTTGCTTGAGTTTGCAGGGAAGAAATCAACAAATACTCTACTTGCAGAGGGTGGTTAGTTTGCTGCCGCAGAAAGTTACTGGTATCCGGCATGGCGACAGCAACTAGCAGGCCGGGATGGTGTAGTGCCGCTTGTGCGCGTCCCGGCTGATGAATCCCTGGCGTCGTCGTCTACCCGGCTCCAGCGCGCGCGTCTGGATCGGTGGATCTTGGCGTTGGGACTTGCATTGTGTGTGTGCGTGTGGCGGCGACACATCGAGGACCACCGCAGTCCGCAGCGCCATGCATGAGAGTGCTCGCGGTTGCAGCCATGCTTCTTATTGATTGGCCTAAAACCAGTCACCTTATCGGTGGGCGACGCATGGCGTACTACTATTACTGGTCAATTACACAAGCTAGATTTGAGCAGTAACGGGGAAATTAGCTTGTGTAACACCTTTTTTTTTTTGGAAAAACTTCCGGTCGATTCATGAACTGTCAATTTAGTACAAAGAACATCAGAAGTAAAAATTACATCCATGTCCATAGACCACCTAGCGACTACTACAAGCGCCGAAGCGAGCCGAAGACGCATCGCCGTCATTGCCCCTCGCTATCGAAGACGGGCAAACATTGTTGTAGTAGACAATCAGGAAGTCGTCATGCTAATGCGCTACATGACCAGCGCATCAGAACAACAACCGCCATTGGTGAAGGGAATCGTAGGTCGGAAGGATCCGACTAGTAGACACATGACCATTGACGAACGAAGACCGGATCCACATGGATCCGTCGAACACAAGCGTTGGCTGAATCCCACGAGATCCGCTAGAGACAAACCTTCACATGCCCTCCAACGATGCAAAAAGCACCGACAGAATAAGGGCTATGCAGGGAGAATTTTATTTTATCTCAGAAAGCCGCCGCCGACTCGTCTCTGAGAAGGATACAAACCCTAAAAAACACATAGAAAAACACCTTATCACTGTGAGCGTACTCAGCACCGATGCGAGGTCAATTAACCTACCTCGTGTTAGCTTAGGCTCGAAGCCGTTCCCCACACTCCAGCAAACGATACACTGCATCACTGCTAACACCGCGTTACTCGAATTTGGAGCGAGCTTTTTCGTTGAAATCGCATTAAACTCCATTAGTTGGCCGTACGTACATGCTGCCTCGTAATAACTGTCCTGTCCAAACGCGCTTTCGAATACATCCATCCATCCATCTTCAGATCTCCTCTTCTGTGTTGGATGGCGGGAATCGAGAGTTTTGCCAAAGGCAGAGCTTTTAACCCAACCATGCAAGAATCCAGGTCCAGGGGTCCCACACGCAGTCGGCAGTAAAAGCGATCACCGATTCACCGTGATACATCTGCACAGAGCGTGCGTGCGTGCGTGCACGGAGAAGTACGCTGGTGCACCGCACAGGTTCCCGTCACGACTCACGACAAAGCGCAGAGAAAATTTACCTCCTGGGGTAAATACCCATGGGCTAGGCGCGCTCTCACGGCGTCACTGTCACACACACATGGATGCACTTGCGGAATGCGGATCCAGCCAGACCTGAGGTATATCGTATGGCGGAAGCCCGTAGCGGCCGTACGTGCGTATACGTATATGTATCCCAGTCATACTGACGTACGTATACGTATGGCAGCAGGAGCCAGGCAGGTCGTGCCCGCGGGGGGCCGGCCCGTCGTTCTCCCGTCATCCCTCGCCGTGTTTGGCAGCGAAGCGCAGCACGGCCGACCGGGCACGCCCCACCGGTGAGCTGTCGATCCACCCATTCTATCCTATCCGTCGAGGCCAGCAAGAACCTAGCGACATCACCCAATGGAGAGTACGCCACGTACGTTGCGTGCCCAGCGCCCGGAGCCAGGCACGGTACACGGTCGGCGCGCCGTGCCGGTGGTTGCACGTACGCTCTGGCCCGGCGCCCGCGTCGTCACGGGAATTAAACGCCGCCCCGCCGGCCGGCGTCGTGCTCCGGTGCTCCGGCTCGACGAAAACTCCTGTGCGGTGCTGTGCGGGCTGACACAGAGCACATGCCGGCGGAACCGGCTCGCGCGCACCCACGCCGGTGCGCGCGCCCGGGCAGGCCACCCGCAATGATCAGCGCGCACATGGGCTTGTGATGGACGCGCGCGCGCATGCAGGCAGGACCAGAGACACGGCTTGACCCACCCCAGCACCCCATGCCCCCCACCCCTGCCCGCTCTTATTTCACGCACCCAGCGCCCGCCTCCCTCTTAAAATCCCCGAGCCCCCCCTCGCTCCCTCTTCCCTCCATCCAACCCGTCCTCTCCCCTCAACAGGTCACGAGAACCGAGCCAGCCTCTGCATGTATGAGCCGCAATCATCATCATAAGTAGTAACATTCCTCCTCCGAACTCACAACGCCCATCCCAAGAGCCTGCAACACTTCTATATCTGCACCTGCATCCATCCACATACCGCCGCTAGCTTCTTGCCCGCAGCTGCTCTGCCTCTTCTTCTTCTCCTGCTGGTTTCAGAACCTTCTCCTGCTTTTGCTACCTCCGGTCGGTGCCGCTGCCGCACAGTGCGCGTGTGGCCTGCTGTGGGCGGTGAATGTGCGGCGGCCGTCTCGTTTGGGCCGGCGTTTGATCGGTTTGGGAGCGTCGGGAGATGCCGGTGGCGAGGAGGGTGCTCAACGCCTTCGCCGACGACATGCCGGAGTTCGACCGCCGCCAGATGGGCTGCATGGCCGGCATATTCCAGATCTTCGACCGCCAGCGGATGCTCACCGCGCGCCGCGCCGGCGCCGGCGGGCGACAGCCGCAGCAGAAGAGACTGCCCGCAGGTAACCACGGCGCCTAGCTCACCATTTCCATCGTTGGCTTTCCTTCCATCTAGTGTCCATTCCATTCACATTCACACCGCCGTCGAGCTCTAGCGTAATCTTCTTCTTGCTTACGGTTTCATCTTCGGTTTAACTAGCGGATAGTCCCCGAGTTTTTAATCGCTCTCTGAATCGCGCGCTGCAACTCGTTCTGCCATCGTTGACCAGATGCCAGCCAGAAAGCCATCAAGTGGTTTTTTCCTTTGTCAGAAAGATTGCTTGTTGCGTTCACTGAACACAAGTCCTTTCAGACTGCCATCCAGAGTTGGGTAATAACAAGGTCCAGTAAGAAACAACCACCAAAATGGTTGGTAAATAAAACGGTACTACAATGGTAGAAACTTTCTTTGCTGCCAAAAGTACGGTAGATTAGATTCCCAAAGTTTTTAGGTTGGAAAACAAGTTTTGAAGATGCTGATTTCATTTCAAGCATTTTTTGCTGACAAGAGACAAAAGGCTAAAGCTCAAAAAGTTTGCTGCTACAACTGTAAGGAGAACATCTAGAGCTGCAGCAGTACATAAACAGCAAAGAAGAATCTGATGAGTCTGATCTCAAAAGCGTTTCATTAAAAATAAGAATGTTCAATGACAGCGCCTAACCACTTTTAGCACTATATGAGCCGGGCATTGACATGGTGACAGGCAATTGTGTGTATTTCTGTATCCAGAAGTAGCATTACTATTTTCAGTGAAGAGGACAGCCCAACAGTTGATTACTGAATTTCTTTTCTAATGGAACTGAAGAGGACAGCTGAACTTTTGATTTAAGAAACATTCTTGAGATGGTAGATTAATCAAGGAGATGACAGGTTAACAGTTGAATATAAATTTTCTTTTCATGTTACAATAATGGTGAATAGAAACAAAAAGGCATCACCTTTTATCCCATCAAATCCATCCATTTTGTTATTATTACCATGATGGGATCATAAACTGCTCTGTTTTCTCTGTTTTAAAATTTAGACTACTATTCTAATGTCCTTTCATTTTTGTCCAGGCCGTACTCCACCAGAAAGCAGCAGCAATGTTCCAGTGCAGTGCTCGAGTACCCCCAAAATCATTCTGGTGATTCCCCCATCTGGACTAAATCAACTTAATTTTATTGGCAGGAAAACCAAGGAGAGGCTCTGACCTTTCGGTTTATTTTGCAGGAGAAAACACTCAGCAAAAGCATGACCGAGAACAGTAGCCTTTCGATAGAGTCATCAAGAGCTTCTTGTTCTTCCTCTTCATGCTCATCCTTCTCGTCGATCGACGGCAGCAAATCAGCCCAACAGGAGCTACCGTACATCAGCGAAGAACTCTTTCCGCAGAGGTCACCGAAGAGCTCACCAAGTCTGAAGGGCGCTGACATGGACACCAAGACCGCACAGCCGAACGTCGGTTTCAGAGACATCGTCAAGGACTCCATCAACCGGGACTCGGGAGGGTTAACTGTCATGACCACGGCGAATGGAGCAAGAAGGAACGCGCAGTACAAGGACTCGCCAAGGCCATTGCTGCTCTCCAAATCGATGGACGGAACCTACGTCATCAGCATCGACAGGACCACCAAGGCCGTCCCCGCAAACGTCGTCGAGTCCAGCAGGCGTTTCCCGGAGCAGTCGCGCTTCTCATGCGACGACCGGCGGCTCCTGCGACCGGCTGAAACCCAAGAAGCCAAGAAGCCTCCTTCCACAAGGGCCAAAGAGCTTCCTAGGCTGTCCTTGGACAGCAGGAAAGAGTCTCTGAGCCCAAGTTCACGTCTGAAGAGCTACAGTTACAGGAGAACCGATGACTCTCTCCTAGACGCTCTGAAGCCTCAAGACTCCCCAGGCCACAGGCGTTCCAACAGTGTCATCGCCAAGCTCATGGGGTTGGAAGAAGCACCAGATGCTATGGGGATGCTGATCGCTGATAGCTACGAGCCTGCAAGATCACCAAGAACAGCAGCACAAGCCACACGGAGCGAGCGTCCATCGCGTTCGCCCAGGAGAGATTGCCAGGATGCGTGTGGTTCGCTGCCGAAAAACGAGCCTTCAGCACTGAAAACAAGACCTCCTCCAAGAATTCTCACTGAAGCTGCTCCCTGGAGGCAGCAGGAGAGAGGCGGCAGCGCCACCAACAGCAAGGCTTCACAATGCCGAGACGCTGAGGTGAGGCCAAGAACCGCATCTCTCTATGCCGATATAGAAAGAAGGCTTGGTGGGCTCGAGTTCTCCGAGTGCAACAAAGACTTCAGAGCTCTCAGAATTCTGGGTGCATTGCATGCAAAGGATGCTAAGCACCAGAACAACGATGGTGATGCCGCATCAGTGGCCTCTCAGAGCCAAGAAGAGGATTCAGCCACCACCAGTTCCAGAAGCTTCCAGTCTCCCATTGTAGTCATGAAGCCAGCAAGAACCACCGAGAAGCCTGGGGTTGCTCCCCTTGCAGGGCTGAGAGGCCTCAGGAAGCTGCAGCCCAGAGATTCATCCTTCACTGACAAGAGCGAAGCCAGCACAAATGAGAAGATCCATTCTCGCGTTGCAAGGGCTCAATCCAAGTCCGACGAACCTACCAGCAGAGCGAGCTCGCCGAGACCTGCAGGGTCATCAAGCCCCAGGTTAGTGCAGAGGAAGGCAGAGTCGGAGAGGCGGTCTCGTCCCCCGGTCTCACCAAAGTCTCCAAGCAAGAAGGCAAATGAAGCAGCATCCCCAAGAGGAAGAACAAGATCAAAGCCTTCTCAAGTGAAGAGCAACCGTGACAATGAGGTATCGCAGAGTCCAGGAAGAAGGATCAGCTTGGCGAAGCAGATTGACGTCAGTATAATGGATTGTCAAAATCCTCTGGCTGCTAGATCATCGTTCATTGACCCAAAAACGCCGAGCCAAAAGGTACAGATAAATAGATATATAATCATATATGAAAGAAACCAGCCAGCTCTAATTTTTTTTTCATATGCTCATTGTTAACACTAACTAACGAAACTTCTCATTTTCTTCAGAGCCCTTCTTCAATCCTGGGTTCAGATCACAAGATCCATTCACTGGAGAACGCCCTGAGCCCCGTGTCGGTCCTCGACACATCCTTCTACCATAAAAGTATCTCAGATTCATTTAAAGGTGAGAAGTTGATCTAGCATTTTTCCTGCATATTCCTTTGCAATGACAAAATAGATAGACCACCAATTTGTTAATAATCGATAGCCACCAGCTGTAAGATCAATGGCATAATAGATCCTACTATTTGGTCCCATTCAATTCAGAAGCACACAGTGCTATGCAAAGGACAAACATAGTTAGCTGTAAGCATACCAATGCCGCTAGTGACAGATAATCTGCATTTAAGGCTACCAGAGGTAGCTCGTGGTCCTGCGAGTGGGAGGAACCACATCATATTGATAGTTGCATCTGATGTGCTGGTGCTGAACAGTGCTATTTTCGCGAGCCCCACATGTTGCACTCGCTCATACAGCAGCATGATGCATGTCCTCTGGTGTCTATGCATTGCTAGTGTAGATGTGCCCACTAGTGTCCCCTTTACAGATGCACCTAGTGTGTGGTTCAGTGAATCATGTAGACAGAACAGTACAGTGAATCCATATCTCCAGTCTGATCCATGTACATGTCTGTTTCAGTTTAACTGTCTGTAGCAGATTCAGTATTTCTGTCTGGTACATTATTTTTCTGTGGTTGTGTCAAGCATTGGTTCCTTAATATGTGTACATCCTTTTTCTGATTGTTCAGATGGCGAGACGCATACTTCAGACGAATGCTGGAATTCAAACAGCCTGCCGGACACGCCGCAGTCGAAGACGAGCAGTGAAGCCAGCCAGATCAAACCAGAAAACCTGGAGGCGCTCATTCAGAAACTTGAACAATTGCAATCGATGAACGATGAAGCTGCAAACTCCAAAGATCACCAGTATATCTACGAGATACTCTTAGCATCTGGTCTTCTGCACAAGGAACTTAGCTTCGCAGCGATGCCTGCACAACTTTCGCCATCCAGTTGCCCGATCAATCCAGAGCTCTTCCTCATTCTAGAGCAAACAAAGCCGCACTTCATTTCAGCGACTCAAGCTGTTACCGGAGCCAAGAAGAGTTCTGACCCTAACATGGAGAAGCTTCATCGCAGAATTGTGTTCGATCTGGTAAATGAAATTATAGCTCAGAAGATGAACATGTATAGCTCTGCAAGTGGAACGGCGAAACTTCTTCGATCAAGGAAGTTAAGTGGGTGGCGTCTATTCAAGGAGTTGTGCACAGAGGTCGACAGGCTCTTATCCGAGAGTTCGGCAGCGAAATGCTCCGAAGAGGATGAGGATGAAAACATACCGTTATCTGAGGATGCATTGTATGAGATGAAAGATTGGGGTAGCCCTGAAGGTGAGCTACAAGGCATGGTTTTGGACATTGAAAGATCCATCTTCCGGGACCTCATTGACGAGGTCATAGGTGGCGAGGCTACAGAGAGGATGCAAGCTGGACAATGGAAATTGCGTAGGCAGCTGTCTTTCAGTAGTATAAACTGAATACGACTGGCGATAGTTGTTGTTTCCATTAGGAAGCTTAGCCACTAGTATAAATGTAACCTTTGTGTTTTTCTGAAGACTGAATTATATAGAAGAAATATAATTATTCCTGGAACACTGGTCTCGCGGGCATTGACACTAGAGGAAGCAAGCAGTTGAATACCAGTTATGCACTTATAGAAAGTCTTATTTTTAGACTTTAGTAGGTGTTACATACTTACTTTGATCAGATCATGTTCTCCATTTCTTGATTGCACAACTACTGTTTGTTCCATAATACGCGATCACATGAAGCAACAGTTTCTTACACAATCTTCATCTATTTTGGATAAGAAGGGACCATTTGGCTCCTGCATGCCAGGAAGATCGCGCACTGTTATACTACTACTCCCTCCGTTCCTAAATAATTGTCTTTCTAGCCATCTCAAATGGACTACAACATACGGATGTATGTAGACATGTTTTAGAGTGTAGATTCACTCATTTTGCTCCGTATGTAGTCACTTGTTGAAATCTCTAGAAAGACAATTATTTAGGAACGGAGGGAGTAGATAACAAGATGTTTCCTGCCAGATGGGTGTGATAAGCCCACTAGAAGTTTCAGGCCTGTGGTTAGCTCCCAAAACTGTTTGTACATGACAAAGAAAATTCTACGGCAGCCCTACCCCCACACTCGCACGAGGACGGTGTCCCTTGAACCGATCATCGTCTCACAGTAAATGAATTGATGCATTTTATATATGGATACAAATGAACATCCATAGGTTGGAAATTGAGGCCCTGTACAGGCGAAAATCACACCCCCCCACCTCGGCGCAACGACACGTCGTCGAGCTCTCAACAAGAGAACTGTACTACAGTCAGTGCCCGATCATCCAGGACGCCGGACACATGATGCAGGGTGTTAATTGATTTGTACTACCGGCTAGAGAGGAATGAACAGGAGAGGGCACCGGACACATGGAGCTAGGGGAATGCACGGGAGGGGACAGGCGTTTCTTCGAGAGGACAAGACGAAGGCGTACCTGGGGGGGCCGGCCGCGGCGGGCGGAGCTCCGGGGCCGCGGTGATCATTCTGGGCAGGCAAGGGGAATTTGGCACTGTAAAGATTTCAACGCCACTGTTAGACAGGTCAAGAGGTTGATCATGGCGACGCACGTGGAACCGCGTCATCGCGGCGGCCGTACCGGGGCCGGGCCTGGTGGAGGAAGACGGACGCCACATGGAATGCCACCGCTGCCGCTCGTGGTTCGCTCGCCCGGTCCTCTGGAATAGGAACCGGCACTGGTGGTGGTCGATTGCAGTGGAGCCGAGCACGCCGTTCCGCTGCCCTGGGCGATATGCACACCTCGCGTAGGCATTGCGTCGAGCACGTGGTGGGCGTGGCGCCGCGGCGAGCTACATAGCACCGTAGATCTCTGGAGCAGAACGCTGGCGTCCAAGGCACGCGAGCTATCCAACCTAAGAATCACAGACCCATTGACCACGGTGAGAGCATCTACTTGGAGCACACGAACATCAGTCATCAGCTAGAAAACATAGACCAATGTATATGCACTGCTCCTCCATCTTTCCTCCAGCCATACGCCCATACCCAAGTACCCACTTTCAAAACGGCGTGCAGAAATTCTGAACTCAACAGGCAGCCGCATATATACAAACACTGAACAGGTAGCAGTTTTACAACTTGCATGACAAAAAGAACGAACAGGTTTTCAGGAAGGGGCTAAGAAGAGTCACGCAGCAGATGACAGTCGGTTTTCAGGAAGCAGAAAAATACAGTGTCAAAACTGGAATCTCCAGGCGAGTCGTCCTAGGCGTTCTGATAGTGGTGCAGCTTGTACAGCAAAACTCTTCCGCCAGCATGTCCGACAGAGAGGAACCCGCTGCCCGGGCTGAAGTCCAGGCACCGGGGGTACTGGAGGCTGAACCGAGGCCCTGGCCAGTTCTGGAACACGGCGAAAGACGGGACGTGCACGAGCCTCATCCCGTTCCGCTCCTTCCCCGAGCTTATCGCCAGAACCGGGGCGTCGTGGTTGAACTTCATCTGACTGATCTCGGTCATGAGGTTCTCGATCGTCTTCAGCGGCTTCCTCTTCCCGGCGAGGAATTCGTCCCTGCCGTACACGTTCACGATGCCGCTGCTGGAGCCTGTGGCGAAATAGGAGCTGTCCTGAGAGGTGCAGAGAGAAAGGCCTGTCAGGGAGCCCTCGTCGGTAGCCTTGTGCATACACTTCCTCGTTCTAAGATCCCAGTGGTAAACATGGCCATCCCCGCCACTGCTTAGTAGCTGATTCCCACCGTCCGCAAAAGCCAATGAACGCACATTTCCGTTCATCTTGAGGGTTCCAGTGAGCTGCTTTGTTTTGGAAGATATCAAAAGAATGTACCCCTCATTTCCAACAAACACAATGGTTTTTGAGTCAGGTGATATCTCAAAGTTTTCCAGGCTTTTCTCCTCACGTCCGGTCAAGGGTCCAATCTTTACTAACAGCAGCTTTCACCAAATCAAATGAGTAGAAGAAATTTGCTCCTGCCTGAAAAGGATCACCTCAGAGCCATCAGGTAGAAAGGATGCCTTGTGAACCGGACAATCCTCGATAAATATGCTCTGGATCTTGGGTTTTCTTTTCCCGTCAATCTGGAAAAATCTCAGATGTTTATCCAGGCCAGCAGCAAGCATCAGTTGTCCATTCCTATGAAACTGCACGGAATTGATAGGACCAGTAGATGGCTCCTGCGCATTAGCATCAACAAGCCTTGAGAAAGTCCAACATGCCAGGTAAAAGCTTAGCAGTACCCTTGACAACAAGCTCATCGTTGTTCCGAAGAATATTGTCGACTCCGCCATCCTCATCGGATTCATCATCATAAACCCCAGGGAGAGGAGCCTTAGGGCCCATATCTGCCCAGCCAGTGAAGGGGTTCAACTTGGCATGGTGACCATGCAACCTAGCTTCATACTCTCTGCCCGAGATCACACACTCATCAGCCTCCTTTCTCAACTTCCTCAATCTTGCAACCTTTAAGATGTCCACCTAAGTCCTCTCCTCCTCGTCATCTACCCACGCAGGCTTCCTCCCCTTACTGACCATCTCATCTTCATCAATTTCACTGCCGAAGTCCTCCTCATAAACAGGCAAGTCATCCTCACTGTTACCAGCAGACCGATCTATGAAGAACAAAGGACCATCCCTGTCATGATCCGACACCGCAGCCCCAAACTCAGTGCCAAACTTCAGTGGCTCATAGATCGACCCAAACAGTGAACTCTCCAGCTGCCTCATCTTCTCCGCCTCTTGGTTCTGCTTCGCTTCCAATGCCCTGGCCTTCTTTTTCTTCAAAGACTTATTGTGATTCTCCTTAGCCCTCTTTTGCTTCCTGTCCTTACTGGGGTTCTATGTCTTGGGACCAGCCTCTGCATCTAAAGCAATGGGGGAAACAATGCCCTCGTCAGTCGTCACCATCATCATCAACCCCACTACTTCTCCCCATTCGGGATAGCAACTTCATCCTTACCCAAGGAACAACAGCCTGCTAAATAACACCAATAAATGAGACATTGCTAATCCACAAATGTACAAAGCTTCTACTAATTTTGCAAGTTAGGATACTTGGGCCTATGCCCCAAGCCAAAATGGTGGGCACCGGCACACAATTTCGGTGGCTCATTAGTTTGGGCTTAAGCAATCACATCGCTGGATGACTAAATTTTTGAACGAATCACTGGATGACTAAAAGGTAAAAGCGCGTACCTCGAACACCAATGTCCAATACTGCGGACGGGGTGGCGACAGCAGGGACGCGATGCCGCGACGAAGATAGAACGGGGGCGGGCGGCGATGTAAGCGACGCGCGTGAGAGGCGCTAAGGTAACGGCTGCGGCGGCGGATTGGAGGAGCTTGGGTGCAGCCGTGCAGGCCAGAGCAGGAGCTAGGCTACCCAGGAGAGAAGAAGAGGACGTACGGGCTTGGTGGTGGAGAAGGGTCAGGTGGATGGCCGCCGCGCCGCCGTCAAGAGTGAGGGAGGGGAGCGCCGCCGCCGCGCCGCCAGGATAGGAGGGTTCTAGAAGAAGAAGAAAACAAAGACGAGCGACATCGGGGTCGTAAACAACGAAAAGTCGGACTCGCGGGCCGGACCGACGCAGCCCAGCCGCAGATCGGGTCCGGTCCGACCGCAAGCTGCCGAGTGAGGGCCCAGAAGCCAGTGAGACGCAGCGGGAACATTCGCGACCCCCCACTAACCAAAAACCCTTCCCGTTATAAACCCCTTCCGCCTCCTGCTCCGTCCTTTCCTCTCTCTCTCTCCCGCTCCGCCTCCTCGATCGAGTCCAACTGCCCCGCCCGCCCGCCACCCGCGTCGCCCAGCCGCTCCGCTAGGGTTTGCCCTCCCCCCCGTGGCCGTCGTCGTCGGCGGCGGCAGCCGTCGGCCCGTGCTCCGTCCGGAAGGTAGTGCCCCTCTTCCTCTCCCCGCGCGCGCGTCTCGGTGTCTTCTCTTTTACGCTCCCCGTTCCGTCCGTTCCGTTCCGCCGGCTCTCGGTTCGCCCGGTGCGCGCTCGTCCGTCCTCCTCGTCGTGCCGCGGCTCGAGGGACCTCGCGGGTCTCGTTGGTCTGCGCGGGGGTAGGGTTTGGTGCGTCGTAATGCTGCGGGTCTGGGCGGAATCCGGGTTTAAACCGCGTCGCCTGGGGATTAGCACCGTGCTGTTCCGGGTTGTTTGTTGGATGAATTGGTCCCGGAGCGGCTACGGGCAAGCTTTCTTGTGGTTTGTGTGCTTGGGTGAAGGAAAGGGACTCCCTTTGACGACGAAATTGACGTATTGTGTGGGCTGCTGGTTGGCCGGGGTTTACGTAATGATGTTTTGTGTGAAAAATGTCAACTTTATTTGTCTATATACTCTCAATCGCTATTAAACTGATGTTGTCCGTTGATTGGTTTGGAGTATCAGGACACGGTGTGTGAAAATGTCATCTAATGCATTTCTTGCTGTGGTCATTAGATAGATAGCTCATGTGTCTTTTGTGGTTTCAGAATTTTGGTGGGAGTGCTCCATCATGGCACCGAGCTGCAGAGACATTTAGTATTGCTTTTGCGTCGTGGAACATTCTTTGTTTGCATTGCAATAGGCTTACGTGCATCAGGTCTAGTTGATGGTTCCATGTATAGTTTGTTCATTTTGTTATCTGGAGGTAGTTTACTGTTTCAGTTCTGAAAGTTCAGTCATTTTCCTGTTGTGAGTTGTTTTTTTTCCTATATGGATGTTACTCTGAACCGTAGTCAATTTTCTTTGCAGAAAGAGGTTGTAGCTAGCTTTTCTGATGATTTGTTTTATTTCCAGTGTTGATAAGCTCAGGTTGAGTCTGCTGAATAAATGGTTATTGTTTTGTGTGATGATATGGAGAAACTGGGAAAATAATCATGAGCTCAAGTTCCAAATGCTGTATCCAATTTTTCTCAATCTGATAGTTATTGTCATTGTGCTATATCTGGGATCTGATAGTTATTGGCATTGTTCCAAGTTCTTATTTTACGCTTTCCGTGCAATCGACTTGGCTTGCTCGGTGCATGCTTGTCCTTGTCATGGCGTGGCTTTTGTCCGTCGATGCGGTGGTCAGGTTTGATGGGTTTAAAACTATGTCTAGATTATTCTGGGTGGTTGTTTAATAAATTGTTCTTGTAGCAGTTATGGACAGGCTTTCATGTGGTTTATTTGCTTGGGTGAAGGAAAGGGCCTCCTTTTCACGACAAAATTGATGTATTGTATGGTTTGCCGGCTGGGGTTTATGTAATGGGGTTTACGTAATGGTTTGTATGAAATTGTCGCCTTTATTTATCTAGACAGACTAGATTCTCAGTCGCTATTAAACTAATGTTGGCTGTTGACTGGTTTGGAGTATCAACAGCCTAGCACTGCAAATCAAATGCAATTTTTGCTGTGGTCATTATAATTTAGATAGGTAGCTTATGAGTCTTGTATGGTTTCAGATTTTGGTGGGAGTGTTTCATGGCACCCTGCTGCAGACATCTAGTATTGATTTTGCCTTGTGGAACATAGTTTTTGCAATGCGATAGGTTTGTGTGCAACTGGTATAGTGAGTGGTTTGATGTGTAGTTTGTTCATTTTGTTAGCTAGTTTACTGTTTCAATTCTGAAATTTCAATCATTTTCTTATTGTGAGTTGGTTTTTCTATATGGACGTCAATTTTCCTGTGTAGAAAGCAATTAAAGCTAACTTTTGTGATGGTTTGTTTTATTTCCAATGTTGATAGGCTCAGGTTGAGTCTGCTGAATAAATTTTTATTGTTTTATGCGATGATTGGCAGAAATTTGGGAGACAATTATGAGTTCAAATGCCAATTGTTGTATCCAAAATTTCTCAATCTGATAGTTATTGTCATTGTGCTATATTTGTACCAATTGTCTGTGGCTACAGTGATATATGTGATACACTGATACATGCTATGTAAGTTGTGCCATTAATTCGTGAAATATGAGTCAGCATCCATTCATGATGGACAAAGATCACTGTGCTACCGAGTTGTTGATAGTTGTTTGCCAATGGTTTGGGTGTTGATAAATGGTTGCTCAGCCAATTACTGTATATTCCTTTGAGGCAACAGTTTGTTTTCTTGCAACAATGTTTACAATTTACTGTGAACCGTTCTGATTAACTATAGGTTTTGAATAGCTACATCCTTTTTATGCTGCTCGATCGTCGCACAATATTCATTCGCCTCAAAACATGAGGTACTAATCAGTGTAATCTGTTGTGCAGCAATGTCTACGCCAACTGGGAATTACGTTCATCCGGACGTGGTACTGTTTTTCTCCATCTTTTTTATTATTAATCTAGAGTTATAGCAGTATTGCTAAACACGATTGGTCTTGCTGACAGATTGGGAATGCGTTTGCTCAACAATACTACAGAGTTTTGAATTCGTCGCCAGAGCATGTCCATAAGTTCTATCATGATGAAAGTATCCTTGGTCGACCAGATTCTGATGGTCCATTGACATCTATAACCACTACATACGTAAGTTCTCGGCAGTACAGCAGTAGTATTCTATGATCTTACTATTATGTATAAGTTGTATAGATTAAACGCGATTAGGTGGAAACTAGAATTCAGGGCACACCTGTTCACTTATTTTATACCAGAGCTTGTTTTCGTCCATGCTATTGATGGACTTCACTTCTATGATTTGCCACTTAGAATTAGAATAGCTGAGGACAAATAACAGCTAGTTTGTTTAAGGTACATTTTGCTAGCATGTTGTGATCATCAGGCTGCTTTGGTGTGGGAATTCACAACAGGATACTACTTCCATGTTCTCATGTGGTCGCCTACGCAGAGTGCTTTTTTTACTGTAAATTGGGCAGGTAGTAGTAGCGGTAGTGGTGGTATTGTGCAATTAATCAAATCTATAGGCCACACGTATTGATGAAAGTCGGTTGATTATCTAAAGGGCGCGCATGCCATTATGTTCTGAAGGTAATGTTTGTTAAAGATCATCCATGTAATATCATTTGCCTGCAGTAAGTATAGTTTTTCCAGCTCTCTTATTTAATTTTTCTAATATGTATTGTACAATCAGCTACATGGTCATATCACTTTATACATGCTACTTGTTTATCCATGCCTAGTCACCTGATTTGTTATAACTGACTTGTTTCATGTGCTTGACCAGGCTATCAATCAACACTTCTTATCTACAGATATGAAGGGATGTTTGATACAGTTAGATAATGTAGATACTCAGCCCTCCCACGGTGGTGGTGTGCTCATTTTGGTTACTGGATCTCTTACCATGCTTGATACTGTGAAGCATAGATTTGTTCAGTCATTCTTCCTTGCTCCACAAGAAAATGGAGGCTATTTTGTTTTGAATGATGTGCT
Organism: Triticum aestivum; assembly: GCF_018294505.1. NCBI lineage: Eukaryota > Viridiplantae > Streptophyta > Magnoliopsida > Poales > Poaceae > Triticum > Triticum aestivum. The sequence continues at coordinate 190,064,238 of NC_057798.1, read as the reverse complement.
TCGAGGTGTGCCGGAGATGCCATTGGCTGAGACAAATGAAGCTTTAGTTGACCATGTTAATGGAAACACTCAGATTGCCCCATTTCCAGCTGAACCAGGTAATGGAATTTCATATTCGAACTGATCGTTTCATAGCTTGCTGACATTTCAATATTTGACCAGAAACATCTGTCAAGGAGAGCGTGGACCCAGAGCTTCCATCTGCAGGGAATATTTCCACCAATGGTGAAGTCATAAATCCATCTGCAGAGACGATTCCTGTGGATGCTGAAGTCATAAATCCATCGGCAGAGAATATTTCCATCAATGATGAAGTCATGGATCCATCTGTAGAGAGTATTTCTAGCAAGGACAAAGTCATAAATTCATTTGGAAATGAAAATTCTCAAATTAAGAATGATGCTATTAAGATACCTGAGGTAGCACCTACTCCTGCTTCAGCTCAGAAGGATGTTATTAAGAAGACTTATGCATCGATCGTAAGTTTCCTCTTGTGTTCCTGCAGTTTCCCCCACTAATTGTACTGCCAGAATTGAGTGAGTTCTGGATGTGGAATAATAATTACACGATCTGTTATGCTTGCTTACTGGCTTCTGTGACTTGCATGATAGGTTAAGGCCACAAATGAGAGCATACCGCCAGCACCCATTACCAAACCCAAACCCAAACCCAAACCTAGACCAAATCCAACAGTAAAGAGAGCTGAAAATGTGGAGAAATCTTCGTCTGTTCCTGCAAAAACTACGCATGCAGCTGATACTGCGCCTCCAAATGACCAAAATATTTCTGATGGTTGGTGCTTTCTCCATCTGTTTTATAGAAAATTGAAGCACATATCTTTGTTGTACTGAACTATAACACTACCTTGTTTGCAGACCAAGGGTATTCAATCTTTGTGAAGAACTTGCCTTGGAATGCAACTATCGAAATGGTTGAGGCTGAGTTCAGTAAGTTTGGTTCAATCAAGCCTCGTGGTATACAAGTTGTACACCGTCAGGTTAGTTAATATTGTATGAATGTAGGCTTGGTTTCTATGAAACATATGCTTGCTAACATTAGTTTTGCATTGCAGGCTGATGGGTTCTGCTTTGGCTTTGTTGAATTTGAGTCTGAAAAATCAATGAATGCAGCAATCGAGGTTTGTTTTCCCAGTGTATTTTCTCAATTCGCGCTATTACTTTACAAGTTAAATTTAGCTACGCTGCTGCATTCTGTTTCAGTTTGTGCAACTTTAAGTTTGCTGGAGCACATTTAGCTACATTGTCTAAAATAGTGGAGGTCTAATTGTAACTTGGCCTACTTGTCCATCATCATTTCAGCATTTTAAGTATCTGCAAGATGTTGCAAGAGCTCTATAACTAATACTCGTTTTGACTTTTAGGTATTTAAAGTTCGTTTTGGCTCGTATGTGTCTTATGTCGAGGAGAAGCGAACTCCAAAACGAGGTGAGCTGCATCCTGATATCGGCACATCATATATGCAACTAAAATAGAACGATTTCTTCCATAGTTTTAGTCCAGCTTTCACAGGTGGACATGTCATATGCAACCGTTGGTGTGTCCTTGCTTTCCATCTGAAAAGAAGTCCTTACTCTCAAAAAATTAAAATGAACAACTTTGTACTAAATCAGCGATACTTAATTTCGAACGAAGGTAGTATAAGATAGCATCTGGATGGTTAGAACAAATTAAATTGCAATTTGTTTTCCTTCCCATCTCCGATTAAGTTATGCTGCTGATAACTGATCCATGTGTACAGTAAATGCTGCCTCCTTTGCATATTTGTTTTAGTTTAATTCCATCGTTGCAAGTCATATTTTTGCTGGTTTCTAGGCCTTGCATGCTTGGATTATAACTTTCAGTTGTTAATTCCCCCCAAAAAAACTTTCAGTTGTTAATGGAGTCACCCATAGTGAGTACAATGGCAATGCCCGGGGCAGTCGGGTCCTGCCAGACAGAGGTGGTTACCATGGCGACAACTTCAGGGGACAGGGAGCAGGCTTTGTGAACAATGGCAACTACCGTGATGGCGACAACTTCAGGGGTCAGGGAGCGAGCTTTGTGAACAACATTAACTACCGTGATGGTGAAAACTTCAGAGGGCGGGGAGCGGGCTTTGTGAACAATGGTAACAACTACCGTGATGGCAATAACATGAGGAATGATAACAGAAATCAGAACGAGTACTCAGGCCATGGTCGAGGACAGCAGGGGAATGACTACCGCCAGAATGACACCCGTCAGAACAGGAATGACTACCGTCAGGACGGGAACGGCTACCGCCAGAATGGAGATGACTACCGCCAGAACAGGGATGGCTACCGTCAGATCGGAGATGGCTTCCGCCATAACAGGGACGGCTACCGCCAGAACGGAGATGGCTTCCGCCAGAACAGGGACGGCTACCGCCAGAACGGAGATGACTACCGCCAGAATGGGAACGGACACCATCAGCCACGCCCCGTCCATAACGGGAACGGGAATGCGAATGGGAGGCCTGGCCGCTTCAATGGTCCCAAGCAAATAGCAGTTACCGCATAGTGTGTGCAATCCAGCAGAGTAGGGAACTAGAGTGTTCGCCCATTGATACTGTTTCGCACCCCGTACTCCTTTAGGATCAAATCATCCGCATTCTCTCGCATGTTCAACCTGATGATACCTCGTTCCGGCTGGTGCCTCTTTTGTGGCTGGTTGCTACCCGCATTTTCGAATGCTCTGACCTGTAAACATCATGCGGAGATTTTATATAGATGTGGTTTGGTATTTGTGCGAATCCTAAATCATTGACGCTGTTTGGTGTTAGTTTCTGGGGGCTTTAGCACAATTCTTTTATGGCAGGCTGGAACTCGCTTGAGGATGTGTGTTATGTTACGACAGCTAAAAATTCGCTATTTCACTTATGTTTTTTTGAGAGTAAAAAAAAATGTTGGCCGTCATGTGTGGCTGGGTATACTACTATTCAATCAATAAAGACCTGAAGTGTTAGTACGTCTAGTCTTTCAAATGCATCAACACAAAACAAAGCATTATTGTTTTTTTATGGAAAATGTTGCCGCTTTATTTAATTAAATGTTTGGGTGTTCATTCGAAATTACATCCAACAAAAGTCCGGGGGAACTGAAAACCATACCGTACAAAGATCATCTCCTCTAGCAAACTTATGCGCGGCAACTTTAGCGGAACGTCGTACCCACGTAGCCTTTACCTCAACAAAGGATTGAAACGTTTCCTTAATCTCTTCAATCCACGGCCCCCAGTGAGCTAAAATTCTTCCCTGGCTGGTTTAGCATCTGAACCACCTTCTGACTGTCCAGCTCTACGTGAAGCCTCTGAACATTTCTCTCCTGTGCTACCTGAACTGCTCTTCTGCAAGCCAGTACCTCAACGGCCTCCGGATCACCAACGTGTGGAAAGGAATGGCATGCCCCTGCAAGAAAAGCCCCGTTGTGGTCACGGAGAACTAGACCTGCTCCACCTCTGTCAGCTTGTTTCGTAGTAGCTCCATCGGCATTCGCCTTGATCCACCCCTCAACAGCAGTGGCGTAGCTCGAGGGTGGATAGGGTTGTCCATGGACCACACTGTATATCGGCCCGGTACTTCAATATACCTGTAAGAAAAACTAATCAGGCCACAGAGCACGTCTAAGGCCTAAGCCTAAAAACTATGATCGCACAATCCGATAACTAGCTCACTCGTTCCTTCCTATGTTCTACGGGCGTGTTTGGTTGCCTACATGAGGCCCCACCTGGCTCGCCGGGACACAAACGGGCCGATTGGTTGCCTGCTTTTACTGTTCGCCCTCATGGCACGAACCTTAAAGCACTCCGGGGCTTAGCTCCCTGGAAACGCCCGAATCGGCAGTTTCTCCAGGGCTAGGCCTGAGCGGTGCACGTGGGCGGCGGCGGCTGCACGCGCGCGGCCACGCTCGAGAAGCCGCGTTGCTTCCCGAAGCGCCGGCAGTTATTAGCCTCACCGCCCCTCACCGCTCCCTATCCCTACTCTCCTCCACTCTCCCAACTCTCACCGGCGGCGGCGGATCGGAGGAGAGCAAGAAGACCACCGGACTCCATCACCGGCGAGCGGATCATCACCTAGCCCATGGCAATGGTGGTAAGCACTTCTCTGTTCGTCATGCACTACTTTTTCTCGTACGATCCGGCGATAGATTCGATCCACGGTGAAGAGGGAAATGAAGAATAGAGGTAGATAAGCATGGCAGTTCATACGAGTTCATCCTAGTTCATCCTACTTCATACTAGTTCATGCAAGATCGGAATAGAGGTGAATGCGGATGGAATAGAAGGGGGATTGGGGGTACACAACGGACACCGGCTAACTGCGGCGGCCGTCACGGGCGTGCGGAGCGGCGGGTCGACTGGATGGCCTTCATCTTCTTGTTCATCGCCGTGCGGGGCAGCGGGTCATCGTCGTCGTCCTCGGCGGAGTCGAGGTCGATCTGCCAGGTATGACAGCCTGGCTCCGGCGCCCTCGCTGGCATCTGCACCGGTTCTTCCTCCTCCTTAGGCTCCCCATCGATGACCGCCGGCGGCACGATTGCCATCTCCCAGTACACTGCGGCACGACGGTCATTAGGAGCCCAGTAGTTCTTGTACTTGGACCACTTCTTCCTCTATTTAGCATCATCGGAGACGTCCGGATTCATGGCCCAATGAATGATGTCGACTACCATCGCGCCCTTCGCTGGGTGAGGAATCAACGTCTTTGAAAGCACAAGGGCTCCCTAGGTGGTTTTGGTAATTAATGTCAACATATCTCTTGTTGGACTAACACTTTTATCTAGTATGTTTCAGATAAGTTCAACAATGGAGTGGCATGGACTAAAGAATGTGGGAACTCCTTCAAGATGCTAAGGACAAAGGATTGGCTCAAGCTGCAAGCTCAAGACTCTTCATTTTACATTTTAGTGGTCCAAGATCACATTGATCTATAGGAAAAGCCAATACTATCAAGAAGGGATGAGGTGTTGCTTAATGAGCCTCTTGCTTCAAGTGCTTAGTGATATGCTCCAAAACCCTCAACTACTTCCCCACTTCCATACATATGACCTAAACCTAAAGTCAAACTCGGCCCCACCGATTCTTTGTATCCGGCGCCACCGAGTTCAGATGTCATAGCCACTGCCACAAACCCTAGACAAATCGGTCTTACCGATAGGGATCTCGGTCTCACCGAGATGGGATTGTAATCTCTCTGTGTATGTCCATTACCAAAATCGGTCTCATCGAGTTTGAGCAATCAGTACTACCGAGATTACAATGCAAACTCTCTGGTTAACTTATTACCAAAATCGGTCCCACCGAGTTTGAGTAATCGGTTCCACCGAGTTTGCCTGACCAACTCTCTGGTTAGCTAATTACCAAACTCGGTCTCACCGAGTTTGTGTAATCGGTCTCACCGAGATTACGTTATGCCCTAACCCTAACCATATCGGTCCTACCGAGTTGCATGTCAGTCCCACCGAAAATCCTAACGGTCACTAGATTTACTAAATCGGTCCGACCGAGTTTGTTGATTCGGTCCCACCGAGTTTGGTAAATTGTGTGTAACTGTTAGATTTTGTGTGGAGGCTATATATACCCCTCCACCTCCTCTTCATTCGTGGAGAGAGCCATCAGACCGAACCTACACTTCCAGCATACATTTTCTGAGAGAGAACTACCTACTCATGTGTTGAGGCCAAGATATTCCATTCCTACCATATGAATCTTGATCTCTAGCCTTCCCCAAGTTGCTTTCCACTCAAATCTTCTTTCCACCAGATCCAAATCCTATGAGAGAGAGTTGAGTGTTGGGGAGACTATCATTTGAAGCACAAGAGCAAGGAGTTCATCATCAACACACCATTTGTTACTTCTTGGAGAGTGGTGTCTCCTAGATTGGCTAGGTGTCAGTTGGGAGCCTCCGACAAGATTGTGGAGTTGAACCAAGGAGTTTGTAAGGGCAAGGAGATCGCCTACTTTGTGAAGATCTACCGCTAGTGAGGCAAGTCCTTCGTGGGCGACGGCCATGGTGGGATAGACAAGGTTGCTTCTTCATGGACCCTTCGTGGGTGGTGCCCTCCGTGGACTCGCGCAACCGTTACCCTTCGTGGGTTGAAGTCTCCATCAACGTGGATGTACGATAGCACCACCTATCGGAACCACGACAAAAACATCCGTGTCTCCAATTGCGTTTGAATCCTCCAAACCCTTCCCTTTACATTCTTGCAAGTTGCATGTTTTACTTTCCGCTGCTCATATACTCTTTGCATGCTTGCTTGTTATGTATTGTGAATGTTAAACTTGTGCCTAAACTCCACTTAAACTTAAAGAACATAAAAACTGCAACTTTGATACTTAGTGTCTAATCACCCCCCTCTAGACACCTCTTCTCAAGGTCCTACAAGTGATATTTGAGTCTTGATCTCCATTGCCTTGGTTTAATCACCATTGGAGGAAGATGGATGAGTCTACTTTGGGGAGTCTTAGACATAGAGTGCCTATACTTGATGGAGAGTATTTTCGTGAGTGGAAAAATGAGATGCTTGTAATTTTCAATCAATATCATTTGAACAAGTACATTGCTAGCCCTTGTGCACCTCATGTTGATCCTATGCATCCTACCCTTGATGAGTCAATTGACATGATCCGCAATCTTAGAACTGCCGAACTTATCATTAGAGGATTGCCTAGAAACTTGATTGGATGTTTGCCTACTCTTAAGTGTGCCTACACTATATGGAAATTTCTTGAGGAACGCTTTCCAAATTATTCCTTGAAAAATCTAGATGAAGTTCTCCATAAGTCTATTGCCTTGAGTAAGATGAATTCTAGTGATCCTATGTTTGGTGATTGTTTGTTTGAGCTTACAAACCTTATGCGTGCCAAAGGAGATGTTGGAATTAGTACTGATATTATTTCCGAAGCTATAAAAATTCATAAGCAATATCATTGTCGAACTCACTCTAACGAATCACCCTCTCTAGGATTTGATCCACCACATGACGATGTTGAACATGGATACTATGATGAGGATGATGATAGTGACTTCGATCTTGATGATGCAATGAGACACTTTGGTCTTATGGCAAATCTTCAGGGATATATGTCAGGAGGAAAGGAATGGGTTCTTGATAGTGGATGTACCGATCACATGACCGAAGATAAAGACATGTTTCGTGAGCTTGCTCAAAACGATGGTCCTCGAAAGTATGTCACTTTCGGTGACAACTCAAAGGGTAAGGTGGTTGGCCTCGGTAAGGTGGCCATATCACATGATAGCTCCATTCAGAATGTTATGCTCGTTGAATCTCTTGGCTACAACTTACTTTCAGTATCTAGATTTGCTGATTTCGGTTTCAATGTCCTATTTACTGAAGTAGATTGCCAAGTGTTTCGTCGAGACAATCATAAAATGGTCTTTACCGGTATACGTAGAGGTGATCTTTACATTGTTGATTTCTCTAAAAAGGCTCAACCTAAAACTTGCTTCATTGCTAAATCCTCAAAAGGTTGGTTATGGCATAGACGACTAGGTCATGCTGGTATGAGAAACCTTGACAAGCTTATTAAAGGAAATCATATCCTTGGAGTTAACGATGTCATATTTGATAAGGATAGACTTTGCAGCGCTTGTCAGGCAGGTAAACAGGTTGGAGGGAGGCATCCCGTGAAGAACATCATCACCACAAGGAGGCCACTCGAGCTACTTCACATGGATCTCTTTGGTCCCAACGCCTACAAGAGTCTCGGTGGAAATTCATTTAGTCTAGTTATAGCTGATGATTTTTCAAGATTTACGTGGGTGTTCTTTCTTGATGATAAATCGCAGGTCCAAAAGATCTTCAAAAACTTCGCTAGGAAGGCCCAAAATCAATTTGAAGTGAAGATCAAGAAGGTTCGCAGTGATAACGGAACAGAGTTCAAGAACGCAAATGTGGACACCTTTCTTGACGAAGAAGGGATTTCACACGAGTTCTCGGCTACGTACACACCTCAACAAAATGGAGTTGTTGAGAGGAAGAACCGGACGCTCATCGAAATGGCGAGAACGATGCTTGCTGAGTACAAGACACCGAAGCACTTTTGGGCAGAAGCGGTTGAGACAGCTTGTCATGCAACAAATCGCTTGTATCTTCACAAGCTACTCGGCAAGACGGCATACGAGTTCCTCACCGGTAACAAACCCCAAGTTGGATACTTTCGAGTATTCGGCTCAAAGTGCTACATTCTTGATAAGCATCGTCGTTCTAAATTTGCTCCTAAGTCTCATGAAGGTTTCCTACTGGGTTATGGCTCAAACTCTCACACTTATCGTGTCTACAACAATTTCACCCGAAAGGTTGAAGAGACGGTAGATGTGAAGTTTGATGAATCTAACGGCTCGCAAGTAGAACAATTGCCAATTGATGTAGGAGACAAAGATCCTTCGGAAGCAATCCAAGACTTGTCTATTGGGAAGGTTCGTCCAACGGAGGTGAAGGAGAGTACCTCGTCCGTCCAAGTGGAAGCTTCTACTTCACGACAAGGTGAACCAAGAGTTGATACGGAAGCATCCACAAGTGGGACACACCAAGATGAAGAAAACGAGGAAGTGCATCAAGATGAACGTCAACAACCTCCTTCTCCACCACGACAAGAGAACGACAACGTCAACAATGAAGAAGGCCAAGAAGAAGAACAAGATGAAGAAGAAGTTCAACCAAGAATCAAGCAAAAGCTCTCACGAGTTCGAGCAAGAATTGCTAAAGACCATCCCGTCGAGCAAATCTACAATGATATTCAAACCGGGAGAATCACCCGCTCTAAAACTCGTTTAGCTAACTTTTGTGAAAACTATTCTTTCATCTCTAGCATTCAACCTATGAAGGTCAAAGAAGCATTGGAAGATCCGGATTGGATAAATGCTATGCATGAAGAGCTACGCAACTTTGAGAGGAACCAAGTTTGGACATTGGTTGAGAAGCCCGACAACAACCACAACATCATCGGTACCAAATGGGTGTTTCGTAACAAGCAAGATGAAGATGGACAAGTAGTTCGCAACAAAGCATGTCTCGTCGCCCAAGGCTACACACAAGTCGAAGGTATGGACTATGGTGAGACTTACGCTCCCGTTGCTAGACTTGAGTCCATTCGCATCTTACTTGCCTATGCTAATCACCATGATATCACCTTGTACCAAATGGACATTAAAAGTTCTTTTCTAAATGGTGAAATAGAGGAGGAAGTTTATGTTAAGCAACCTCCCGGCTTTGTCAATCCTAAGAAACCCAATCATGTTTACAAACTTCACAAAGCTCTTTATGGTCTTAACAAGCTCCTAGAGCGTGGTATAAATGCTTGACCAAGTTCCTTATTGAAAAAGGCTTTGAAATTGGGAAAATTGATTCCACACTTTTTACTAAAAGGGTTAATGGAGAACTATTTATGTGCCAAATCTATGTTGATGATATTATATTTGGTTCAACTTGTTGGGGAACGTAGTAATTTCAAAAAAAAAATCCTACGCACATGCAAGATCATGGTGATGCATAGCAACGAGAGGGGAGAGTGTTGTCCACGTACCCTCGTAGACCGAAAGCGGAAGCATTATGACAACGCGGTTGATGTAGTCGTACGTCTTCACGATCCGACCGATCCAAGTACCGAATGTATGGCACTTCCGAGTTCAGCACACGTTCAGCTCGATGACGATCCCCGGACTCCGATCCAGCAAAGTGTTGGGGATGAGTTCCGTCAGCACGACGGCGTGGTGACGATGATGATGTTCTACCGATGCAGGGCTTCGCCTAAGCACCGCAACGATATGACCGATGTGGAATATGGTGGAGGGGGGCACCGCACACGGCTAAGGAACGATCACGAAGATCAACTTGTGTGTCATGGGGTGCCCCCTGCCCCCGTATATAAAGGAGCAAGGGGGAGGGGGCGACCGGCCAGGAGGAGGCGTGCCAAGGAGGAGTCCTACTCCCACCGGGAGTAGGATTCCCCCCCTTCCAAGTAGTAGGAGTAGGAGTCAAGGAAAGGGGGAAGAGAAGAGAAGGAAGGAGGGGGCGCAGCCCCTCCCCTAGTCCAATTCGGACTAGGCCTTGGGGGGGCGCCCAACTTCTCCTCTCTCTTTCCCCTAAAGCCCAATAAGGCCCATATACTCCTCGGCGAATTCCCGTAACTCTCCGGTACTCCGAAAAATACCTGAATCACTCGGAACCTTTCCGAACTCCGGATATAGTCGTCCAATATATCGATCTTTACGTATCGACCATTTCGAGACTCCTCGTCATGTCCCTGATCTCATCCGGGACTCCTAACTCCTTCAGTACATCAAAACTCATAATATAACTGTCATCGAAACCTTAAGCGTGCGGACCCTACGGGTTCGAGAACAATGTAGACATGACCGGGACACGTCTCCGGTCAATAACCAATAGCGGAACCTAGATGCTCATATTGGCTCCCACATATTCTACGAAGATCTTTATCGGTCAAACCGCATAACTACATACGTTGTTCCCTTTGTCATCGGTATGTTACTTACCCGATATTCGATCGTCGGTATCCAATACCTAGTTCAATCTCGTTACCGGCAAGTCTCTTTACTCGTTACATAATGCATCATTCTGTAACTAACTCATTAGTTACATTGCTTGCAAGGCTTATAGTGATGTGCATTACCGAGAGGGCCCAGAGATACCTCCCCGCTAATCAGAGTGACAAATCCTAATCTCGAAATACGCCAACCCAACATGTACCTTTGGAGACACCTGTAGAGCTCCTTTATAATCACCCAGTTACGTTGTGATGTTTGGTAGCACACAAAGTGTTCCTCCGATAAACGGGAGTTGCATAATCTCATAGTCATAGGAACATGTATAAGTCATGAAGAAAGCAATAGCAACATACTAAACGATCAAGTGCTAAGCTAACGGAATGGGTCGAGTCAATCACATCATTCTCCTATGATGTGATCCCATTAATCAAATGACAACTCATGTCCATGGCTAGGAAACTTAACCATCTTTGATTCACGAGCTAGTCAAGTAGAGGCATACTAGTGACACTATGTTTGTCTATGTATTCACACATGTATTATGTTTCCGGTTAATACAATTCTAGCATGAATAATAAACATTTATCATGAAATAAGGAAATAAATAATAACTTTATTATTGCCTCTAGGGCATATTTCCTTCAGTCTCCCAATTGCACTAGAGTCAATAATCTAGTTCACATCGCCATGTGATTTAACACCAATATTCACATATGTATATGATTAACACCCATTGTTCACATCGTCATGTGACCATCAGCCAAAGGGTTTACTAGAGTCAATAATCTAGTACACATCGCTATGTGATTAACACCCAAAGAGTACTAAGGTGTGATCATGTTTTGCTCGTGAGAGAAGCTTAGTCAACAGGTCTGTCACATTCAGAGCCGTGTGTATTTTGCAAATATTCTATGTGTACAATGCTCTGCACGGAGCTACTCTAGCTAATTGCTCCCACTTTCAATATGTATCCAGATTGAGACATAGAGTCATCTGGATTGGTGTAAAAGCTTGCACCGATGTAACTCTTTACGACAGGCTCTTTTATCACCTCCATAATCGAGAAATATTTCCTTAGTCCTCACTAAGGATATTCTTGACCAATGTCCAGTGATCTACTCCTAGATCACTATTGCACTCCCTTGCCAACAGAGCAAGGTGTACAATAGGTCTGGTACATAGCATAGCATACTTTATAGAACCTATGACTGGGGCATAGGGAATGACTTTCATTCTCTTTCTATTTTTTGCCGTGGTCGGGATTTGAGTCTTACTCAATTTCATACCTTTACAACACAGGCAAGAACTCTTTCTGTGACTGTTCCATTTTGAACTACTTCAAAATCTTGTCAAGGTATGTACTCATTGAAAATCTTATCAAGCGTCTTGATCTATCTCAATAGATCTTGATGCTCAATATGTAAGTAGCTTTACCGAGGTCTTTCTTTGAAAAAAAACTCCTTTCAGACACTCCTTTATGCTTTGCAGAATAATTCTACGTTATTTCCGACCAACAATATGTCATTCACATATACTTATCAGAAATGCTGTAGTGCTCCCACTCACTTTCTTGTAAATACAGGCTTCACCGCAAGTCTGTATAAAACTATATGCTTTGATCAACTTATCAAAGCGTATATTGCAACTCCGAGATGCTTGCACCAGTCCATAGATGGATTTCTGGAGCTTGCACATTTTGTTAGCATCTTTAGGATTGACAAAACCTTCTGGTTGCATCATATACAACTCTTCTTTAGGAAAACTATTAAGGAATGCAGTTTTGACATCCATTTGCCAGATTTCATAAAATGTGGCAATTGCTAACATGATTCGGACAGACTTAAGCATCGATACGAGTGAGAAAATCTCATTATATTCAACACCTTGAACTTGTCGAAAAACCTTTTTGTGACAAGTTGAGCTTTGTAGATAGTAACACTACTATCAACGTCCGTCTTCCTCTTGAAGATCCATTTATTTTCTATGGCTTGCCGATCATCGGGCAAGTCCACCAAAGTCCACACTTTGTTCTCATACATGGATCCCATCTCAGATTTCATGGCCTCCAGCCATTTCACGGAATCTGGGCTCATCATCGCTTCCTCATAGTTCATAGGTTTATCATGGTCTAGTAACATGACTTTCAGAACAGGATTACCGTACCACTTTGGTGCGGACCGTACTCTGGAAGACCTACGAGGTTCTGTAGTAACTTGATCTGAAGTTTCATGATCATCATCATTAGCTTCCTCACTAATTGGTGTAGGAATCACTGGAACTGATTTCAGTGATGAACTATTTTCCAATTCGGGAGAAGGTACAGTTACCTCATCAAGTTCTACTTTCCTCCCACTCACTTCTTTTGAGAGAAACTCCTTCTCTAGAAAGGATCCATTTTTAGCAACGAATATCTTGCCTTCGGATCTGTGATAGAAGGTGTACCCAACAGTTTCCTTTGGGTATTCTATGAAGACGCACTTCTCCGATTTGGGTTCCAGCTTATTAGGTTGAGAACCTTTTTCGTATAAGCATCGCAACTCCAAACTTTAAGAAATGACAGCTTAGGTTTACTGCTAAACCATAGTTCATACGGTGTCGTCTCAACGGATTTAGATGGTGCCCTTTTAACGTGAATGCAGCTGTCTCTAATACATAACCCCAAAACGATAATGGTAAATCAGTAACAGACATCATAGATCGCACCATATCCAATAAAGTGCGGTTACGACATTCGGACACACCATAACGTTGTGGTGTTCTAGGTGGCGTGAGCTATGAAACTATTCCACATTGTTTTAATTGAAGACCAAACTCGTAACTCAAATATTTGTCTCCGCGATCAGATCGTAGAAACTTTATTTTCTTGTTACATGATTTTTCCACTTCACTCTGAAATTCTTTGAACCTTTCAACTATTTCAGACTTATGTTTCATCAAGTAGATATACCCATATCTGCTCAAATCATCTTGTGAAGGTCAGTAAATAACGATACTTGCCACGAGCATCAACACTCATTGGATCGCATACATCGGTATGTATTATTTCCAATAAGTCAGTAGCTTATTCCATTGTTCCGGAGAACGGAGTTTTAGTCATCTTGCCCAAAAGGCACGGTTCGCAAGCATCAAATGATTCATAACCAAGTGATTCCAAAAATCCATCTTTATGGAGTTTCTTCATGCGCTTTACACCGATATGACCCAAACGGCAGTGCCACAAATAAGTTGCACTATCATTATTAACTTTGCTTCTTTTGGCATCAATATTATGAATATGTGTATCACTACGATCGAGATCCAACAAACTATGTTCATTGGGTGTATGACCATTGAAGGTCTTATTCATGTAAACAGAATAACAATTATTCTCTAACTTTAAATGAATAACCGTATCGCAATAAACACGATCAAATCATGTTCATGCTCAACGCAAACGCCAAATAACATTTATTTAGGTTTAACACTAATCCCGAAAGTATAGGGAGTGTGCGATGATTATCATATCAATCTTGGAACTACTTCCAACACCCATCGTCACTTCCCCTTCAACTAATCTCTGTTTATTCTGTAACTCCTGTTTCGAGTTACTAATCTTAGCAACCGAACAAGTATCAAATACTCAGGGGCTCCTATAAACACTAGTAAGGCATACATCAATAACCTGTATATCAAATATACCCTTGTTCACTTTGCCATCCTTCTTATCCACCAAATATTCAGGGCATTTCCTCTTCCAGTGACCATTTCCTTTGCAGTGTAAGCACTCAGTTTCAGGCTTTGGTCCAGCTTTGGTCTTCTTCACGGGAGTGAAAACTTGTTTGCCATTCTACTTGAAGTTTCCCTTTCTTTCCCTTTGCCCTTTTCTTGAAACTAGTAGTCTTGTCAATCATCAACACTTGATGCTCTTTCTTGATTTCTACCTTCGTCGATTTCAACATCACGAAGAGCTCGGGAATCATTTTTGTCATCCTTTGCATACTATAGTTCATCACGAAGTTCTACTAACTTGGTGATGGTGACTAGAGAACTCTGTCAATCACTATCTTATCTGGAAGATTAACTCCCACTTGATTCAAGCGATTGAAGTACCCAGACAATCTGGGCACATGCTCACTAGTTGAGTGATTCTCCTCCATCTTTTAGCTATAGAACTTGTTGGAGACTTCATATCTCTCAACTCGGGTATTTGTTGTAAATATTAACTTCAACTCCTGGAACATCTCATATGGTCCATGACGTTCAAAACGTCTTTGAAGTCCCGATTCTAAGCCGTTAAGCATGATGCACTAAACTATCAAGTAGTCATCATATTGAGCTAGCCAAACGTTCATAACATCTGCATCTGCTCCTGCAATAGGTCTGTCACCTAGCGGTGCATTAAGGACATAATTCTTCTGTGCAGCAATGAGGATAAACCTCAGATCACGGATCCAATCCGCATCATTGCTACTAACATCTTTCAACACAGTTTTCTCTAGGAACATATCAAAATAAACATATGAAAGCAACAACGCAAGCTATTGATCTACAACATAATTTGCAAAATACTACCAGGACTAAGTTCATGATAAATTTAAGTTCATTTAATCATATTACTAAAGAACTCCCACTTAGATAGACATCCCTCTAATCCTCTAAGTGATCACGTGATCCAAATCAACTAAACCATGTCCGATCATCTCGTGAGATGGAGTAGTTTTCAATGGTGAACATCACTATGTTGATCATATCTACTATATGGTTCACGTTCGACCTTTCGGTCTCCGTGTTCCGAGGCCATATCTGTTATATGCTAGGCTCGTCAAGTTTAACCTGAGTATTCCGCATGTGCAAAACTGGCTTGCACCCGTTGTAGATGGACGTTGAGCTTATCACACCCGATCATCACGTGGTGTCTGGGCACGACGAACTTTGGCAACGGTGCATACTCAGGGAGAACACTTCTTGATAATTAGTGAGAGATCATCTTAAAATGCTACCGTCAATCAAAGCAGAATAAGATGTATAACAGATAAACATCATATGCAATCAAAATATGTGACATGATATGGCCATGATCATCTTGCGCCTTTGATCTCCATCTCCAAAGTACTGTCATGATCTCTATCATCACTGGCATGACACCATGATCTTCATCATCTTGATCTATATCAATGTGTCGTCACATGGTCGTCTCACCAACTATTGCTTTTGCAACTATTGCTATCGCATAACGATAAAGTAAAGCAATTATTTGGCACTTTCATCTTATGCAACAAAGAGACAACCATAGGGCTTCTGCCAGTTGCCGATAACTTCAACAAAACATGATCATCTCATACAATAACTTATATCTCATCATGTCTTGACCATATCACATCACTACATGCCCTGCAAAAACAAGTTAGATGTCCTCTACTTTGTTGTTGCAAGTTTTACGTGGCTGCTACGGGCTGAGCAAGAACCGTTCTTACCTACGCATCAAAACAACAACGATAGTTTGTCAAGTTGGTGCTGTTTTAACCTTCGCAAGGACCGGGCGTAGCCACACTCGGTTCGACTAAAGTTGGAGAAACTGACACCCGCCAGCCACCTGTGTGCAAAGCACGTCGGTAGAACCAGTCTCGCGTAAGCATACGCGTAATGTCGGTCCGGGCCGCTTCATCCAACAATACCGCCGAACCAAAGTATGACATGCTGGTAAGCAGTATGACTTGTATCGCCCACAACTCACTTGTGTTCTACTCGTGCATATAACATCAACGCATAAAACCTAGGCTCGGATGCCACTGTTGAGGAACGTAGTAATTTCAAAAAAAAATCCTACGCACACGCAAGATCATGGTGATGCATAGCAACGAGAGGGGAGAGTGTTGTCCACGTACCCTCGTAGACCGAAAGCGGAAGCGTTATGACAACGCGGTTGATGTAGTCATACGTCTTCACGGTCCGACCGATCCAAGTACCGAACGTACGGCACCTCCGAGTTCAGCACACGTTCAGCTCGATGACGATCCCCGGACTCCGATCCAGCAAATTATTGGGGATGAGTTCCGTCAGCACGACAGCGTGGTGACCATGATGATGTTCTACCGACGTAGGGCTTTGCCTAAGCACCGCAACGATATGACCGAGGTGGAATATGGTGGAGGGGGGCACCGCACACGGCTAAGGAACGATCACGAAGATCAACTTGTGTGTCATGGGGTGCCCCCTGCCCCCGTATATAAAGGAGCAAGGGGGAGGGGGCGGCCGGCCAGGAGGAGGCGCGCCAAGGAGGAGTCCTACTCCCACCGGGAGTAGGATTCCCCCCTTCCAAGTAGTAGGAGTAGGAGTCAAGGAAAGGGGGAAGAGAAGAGAAGGAAGGATGGGGCGCAGCCCCTCCCCCCAGTCCAATTCGGACTAGGCCTTGGGGGGGGGGGGCGCCCAACTTCTCCTCTCTCTTTCCCCTAAAGCCCAATAAGGCCCATATACTCCCCAGCGAATTCCCGTAACTCTCCGGTACTCCGAAAAATACCCGAATCACTCGAAACCTTTCCGAACTCTGAATATAGTTGTCCAATATATCGATCTTTACGTCTCGACCATTTCGAGACTCCTCGTCATGTCCCTGATCTCATCTGGGACTCCGAACTCCTTCGGTACATCAAAACTCATAAACTCATAATATAACTGTCATCGAAACCTTAAGCGTGCGGACCCTACGGGTTCGAGAACAATGTAGACATGACCGAGACACGTCTCCGGTCAATAACCAATAGCGGAACCTGGATGCTCATATTGGCTCCCACATATTCTACGAAGATCTTTATCGGTCAAACCGAATAACAACATACGTTGTTCCCTTTGTCATCGGCATGTTACTTACCCAAGATTAGATCGTCGGTATCCAATACCTAGTTCAATCTCGTTACCGGCAAGTCTCTTTACTCGTTACGTAATGTATCATTCTGTAACTAACTCATTAGTTACATTGCTTGCAAGGCTTATAGTGATGTGCATTACCGAGAGGGCCCAGAGATACCTCCCCGATAATCGCAGTGACAAATCCTAATCTCGAAATACGCCAACCCAACATGTACCTTTGGAGACACCTGTAGAGCTCCTTTATAATCACCCAGTTACGTTGTGATGTTTGGTAGCACACAAAGTGTTCCTCCGGTAAACGGGAGTTGCATAATCTCATAGTCATAGGAACATGTATAAGTCATGAAGAAAGCAATAGCAACATACTAAATGATCAAGTGCTAAGCTAACGGAATGGGTCGAATCAATCACATCATTCTCCTATGATGTGATCCCGTTAATCAAATGACAACTCATGTCCATGGCTAGGAAACTTAACCATCTTTGATTCACGAGCTAGTCAAGTAGAGGCATACTAGTGACACTATGTTTGTCTATGTATTCACACATGTATTATGTTTCCAGTTAATACAATTCTAGCATGAATAATAAACATTTATCATGAAATAAGGAAATAAATAATAACTTTATTATTGCCTCTAGGGCATATTTCCTTCACAACTAACCCTCATTTTAGTGAAAAGTTTGGGAAGCTAATGTCGGAGAAGTTTGAGATGTCTATGATGAGTGAACTCAAATTCTTTCTTGGGTTGCAAATCAAGCAAACTAAGGAAGGTACTTTTGTTTCTCAAACGAAGTACACCAAGGACTTATTCAAGAAGTTCAATATGCAAGAGTGGAAAGGTATGTCTACACCCATGCCTACTAGTGGACATCTTGACTTGACCAAAAATGGTGAACCGGTTGAGCAAAAGGTTTATCGCTCTATGATTGGTTCATTGTTATATCTATGTGCTTCACGTCCCGATATCATGCGAAGTGTGTGCATGTGTGCACGATATCAAGCTGCTCCAAAGAATGTCATCTTAAGGCCGTGAAAAGGATAGTGAGATACTTAATCCATACACCAAATTTTGGCATTTGGTATCCTAAGAGGGCCTCTTTCAATATTGTTGGCTACTCCGACTCGGACTATGCCGGAGACAAGGTTGATAGAAAGTCCACTTTGGGTACTTGTCAATTTCTTGGTAGATCTCTTGTGTCTTGGTACTCCAAGAAACAAAACTCGGTATCCTTATCCACCGCCGAAGCGGAATACATTGCCGCTGGTTCATGTTGTGCTCAATTACTTTGGATGACCTAAATTCTTAAAGATTATGGGATTTATGTGAAACATGTTCCATTGCTTTGTGACAATGAAAGTACTATCAAAATTGGTCATAATCCCGTACAATATTCTCGAATTAAGCATATTGAAGTTCGTCATCATTTCATTCGAGATCATGTTGCTAAGGGTGACATTAATCTTAAGCATGTTCGCACCGAAAAGCAATTAGCGGATATATTCACTAAACCTCTTGATGAGAAAGTGTTTTGCAGGTTAAGAGGAGAATTGAACATCATAGATGCTTCAAACTTGGAGTAGAAACTCCATTGGATACATGCAAGACATGAGCTTATGACTAATCCTTGATATTTCTCTTATGATGAAAATCTTATGTCTTGGATATATTTGCATCTTGCATGTTATATAACCCATGTAGGTACTTGGTTGGATCAAACTCCATGAGATTGTAATCTACTCACATCTTGAGCAATCTCTACATCACCAAGTTTCTACACTATGGTGGTTGAAGACAAGGAAGCACGGAACCATTCAAACATATCCTTTGACAAATTCTACGTTGAGCTTCATGATTGTCATTTTTGGATACACAAGTGCTCATCCTTGCAAGAACTAACCCATGTAGGTAGATGGACTCAAATTCCAAGTGGTGCTCCCAACTCTTGATGAGCTACACCAACCTTGAGCAACCCACACAAGTTCAACTACATGGACAACACCACCAACCAAGGTATGTTATTCCATCTTAGAGAAGCTTTACTCCAAGTCATGGGCTAAAGCAACTCGACAAGATGTGAATACATCAAGATGCTTAAACGAAAAATGGCAACCCCATTTTTAGCTTAAACGATGAGTATGACCTATGGTCAAGTGATTTCACTTGACTCCTAAGTCAATATACTCTAACATAGGTGACTTTGTCGCCGACCATCTCTAGATGAAGTTCTCTTGTGTTCTTTTCTGAGTTTTTTGCATTTGTCTCATGCATATTTGTTTCCTCTTTCAAAAAAAAACTTCATCTAGATTTCTTTCTGTTTGCTCTGCATTTTCTGCATCCAATTCATTGCATATCATTCCGTAAATTCCTTGCAAATCCTTGTGAGATCTTACTAGTCTAGTGAGCTGAGGTGACAAGTGTTTTCTCTGCGATGAACTCGGTTTCACCGATTTGTTGTTTTCGGTCCAACCGAATCCTTTCGGTACAACCGAAGCATACCACTCGGTGCCACCGATTTCACAATAGGAAAAACAGTTTGCCACTTATTCTGTGTTTCTTCTGATCCAGCTCCACTCAATGAATCTTGTCCTCTACAAGCATTACATTTATATAAATGCTTTGTACTGTGTCTCAAGGATCAAACCCTTCTTGGAAATTGATGTCAAAGGGGGAGAGAGAGATCACATCAAAGCTTATCACTTAGAGAGATCACATCAGAGAGAGAGAGAGAGAGTATCACCTCCACAGGGGGAGAAAGAGATCTCCAGGGGGAGAGAATACTCAAGTAGAAAGTATTTCTCAAGGATCCCAGATGCTTGGTGTTCAAGAGGAGAGATGCCACATGTCTTCTTGAGGGGAAAGACATGTTCATATGTGCTTATTTGCATTAGCTCTGTTCATTTATATCTTTTAGCTCCGATTTTCTGTTCCCTATCTTCTCCCAGTATCCCATGCTAGAGTCAGGGGGAGCAAGACATATAAGGGAAAGAAATCATTTAAATTCATTGCATATCTTTACTCTTGGGGACATGTCTAATCCATTGTGGTACTTAGTACTCAATCTCTACATGTCATCCCAGTATTGGTATTCTTGTGGTTTCTTCTGTTTGCTCTGGCTAGTAGATGCATCTGTGTTATCTAACCTTATTTTCACAGGTTCATTCCATCCTAAGCCAACTCAAGACTACAAGGTAAGTATATGCATCACAATCATGTGTATGAGGAATTCTTGATGATGTACATACTGTTTGCAAGAAGGACTCATGGGCATGAAGGTATTTTCTTTAATATTCTTTGCTCTGATGCATATGGCCAAGATACATGTAACACATTGCCTGCTCTATCATGGTTATGCTCTCACATGACTCTATATTCCATATTCACATGATTGCATACATGTAGGGGGAGCCTATGCTTGTTACATGTCTTTCCAAAGCTTTACTTGCTATTCTTTATATATTTATCTAAAGCTTTGATGTATGTTGTCATCAATTACCAAAAAGGGGGAGATTGAAAGCACAAGTGCTCCCTAGGTGGTTTTGGTAATTAATGTCAACATATCTCTTGTTGGACTAACCTTTTATCTAGTATGTTTCAGATAAGTTCAACAATGGAGTGGCATGGACTAAAGGATGTGGGAACTCCTTCAAGATGCTAAGGACAAATGATTGGCTCAAGCTTCAAGCTCAAGACTCTTCATTTTACATTTTAGTGGTCCAAGATCACATTGAGTCTATAGGAAAAGCCAATACTATCAATAAGGGATGAGGTGTTGCTTAATGAGCCTCTTGCTTCAAGTGCTTAGTGATATGCTCCAAAACCCTCAACTACTTCCCCACTTCCATACATATGACCTAAACCTAAAGTCAAACTTGGCCCCACCGATTCTTTCTATCCGGCGCCACCGAGTTCAGATGTCATAGCCACTGCCACAAACCCTAGACAAATCGGTCTTACCGATAGGGATCTCGGTCTCACCGAGATGGGATTGTAATCTCTCTATGTATGTCCATTACCAAAATCGGTCTCACCAAGTTTGAGCAATCGGTACTACCGAGATTACAATGCAAACTCTCTCGTTAACTTATTACCAAAATCGGTCCCACCGAGTTTGAGTAATCGGTTCCACCGAGTTTGCCTGACCAACTCTCTGGTTAGCTAATTACCAAAATCGGTCTCACCGAGTTTGTGTAATCGGTCTCACCGAGAATACGTTATGCCCTAACCCTAACCATATCGGTCCTACCGAGTTGCATGTCAGTCCCACCGAAAATCCTAACGGTCACTAGATTTACTAAATCGGTCCGACCGAGTTTGTTGATTCGGTCCCATCGAGTTTGGTAAATTGTGTGTAACTATTAGATTTTGTGTGGAGGCTATATATACCCCTCCACCTCCTCTTCATTCGTGGAGAGAGCCATCAGACTGAACCTACACTTCCAACATACATTTTCTGAGAGAGAACTACCTACTCATGTGTTGAGGCTAAGATATTCCATTCCTACCATATGAATCTTGATCTCTAGCCTTCCCCAAGTTGCTTTCCACTCAAATCTTCTTTCCACCAGATCCAAATCCTATGAGAGAGAGTTGAGTGTTGGGGAGACTATCATTTGAAGCACAAGAGCAAGGAGTCCACTTAAACTTAAAGAACCTAAAAACTGCAACTTTGATACTTAGTGTCTACAGCCCCCTCTAGACACCTCTTCTCAAGGTCCTACAGTCTTCAGCTCTTGTGCAGTGCCCCTCATGAGCACTGCATCATATTCCTTCTGCATGTCAGGCATGGAGCCGAAGTTCGAGCACACCTCCATGGTGTTCTCGAACTTGGTGCTGTCACGAACAGACCACCCGAGGAAGAAGGCCCTCCAGCCAATACCCCAAGGGAAGGGGTTGGCGTTGGAGCTGGATCTAGAGCTCATGGCGATGGAGAGGAGGAAGGTTGACAGTGAGAGAAGAGAGGGGGTGGGTAAGTAGTGGTGGGAAGGATGAGTAAATATAGGGACGATGGAGAGGAGGAGAAGAGTGACAGTCATGCCGTTTTAACTACATGCTCTTCAATAAGCCACGAACTCTGTGTTGTGCTTGACTCCATGAATTGTGTGCAGATCGAGGAGAGCAATGAGATGGGCACGGATGTGCTCCCGGCCGTTGACAACAAGGGAAAGTAGCCCCTTCATCCAATTCCTGAGGAGGTTGTGCTGCCGCCCACCCGTCGAGGAAGACCCGAAGACGCCTGAGGTTGGCGACGATGAGCGCATGGAGGAGCCGCCTAGCAACAAGCGCTGCAACTACGACCACTATCATGAGGAGGATGGTCCAACTCACTTCTGCAAGGTCATCCTTACACCGAAGCTTGAGTGCATCCCCATGCCCCTGGACTTCACCAAGCACTTCGTCGCGATGCCAACGAAGTTCAAGCTCAGGAACAACACCGGCTGCTCCTGGAAGGTGACGGTGAAGCTGATGAACGGCAGGGTGACCTTGAATCAGGGATGGACCACCTACGCAGCCGTTCATCACATCAAGATCGGCTGCATGGTGACGTTCAAACTCCTCACTCCCGACACCCTCAAGGTCATCATCTTCGACGATGATGGCATTGAGGTCGTCAACAAGTGCGGGAAGCATGACGAAGCCTTTACCACCAAGGACTAGGGCCCGGGCACCTCCTTCCTAAGTACTATCGAGTCTGCTTTGAACTGTTTATGGTTTATGCGTTGAACTATTTTGAAGTGTGGTACTGCTTATCTGAAATATGTTGTTAAGTAGTCGATCCTCTGTTTATACTCTGCTCTGCTTATGATGTGTGCTACATGGTTGTGTCGAAGTGTGCTGGTAACCTCACCAACTAGCCAAAGAGGTTACCACACACCAGGCGTTGCATACAACCAAACACCATGCCTTGGGTTTGTCCGCTAACATGCAGGCAACCAAACACAAGGCAGTGTGGTTCAGTCCATGCAGGCAAGAAGGCATGCAGGCAACCAAACAACTTGCGGATGGTGCATTTGAGGCTGCATTAACATAACCAGGCTAAGTTAAGAAGGCTATGCAATGCAGCTACTGTAGACTACGCCAACCAAACACGCCCTAGGTGTACACTTTACCCAAGAAACGTTCCCTCGTATTCTTAAAGCAAGTTTTCTTGTATGTTAGAGGATGAACTTGACCACTCAAAGTCTCCAACTGACCACACCACGACAGCGAACTCTAGCGTCCAGCGTGGCAGAAGCCGATGACGCATTGCGCCATGTAGGCATAAGCTAGAGGAGTGTGTCAACGAGGCAGAGAGCTAAACACTGAGGCAGGAACTCTACTGAGTTCACACCTTTCCAATTTAAAGTATGATTTCCATTTTCAATTCAAAGTTTGATTTTGCCTTCAAGGTTTAAATATGAGGGGTTTTTATTGTAGAATTGTTGCAAAAATTAAACTTACTCATACATTCTATTGATAAAGTCTATACTAGCATGCAATGGCGGAGCAAGACGATGGGTTAGTTTGGATCCTTCCTGTGCTCGCTATATGCCAATATTGGCATGTCAAATAATTGGCGGGGGATTCTGCCGCCAGTCATTGGCGAAGAAAACCAATAGGGAAAGCTTTTGGGGCTAGGACGAACCAAAAAATTAGACGAGATCCAAATAGAGGCCAACACTAAAGTCAATGCCAATTTTTTTGCTGGATTGCTCGGAGTGCCAAACCAAACAGACCCTATATCTTCCCGCAGAGGGAAAAAGACAAACCATGAGTGTTTGGGGGGGGGGGTGAAGGAAATATGCCCTAGAGGCAATAATAAAGTTATTATTTATTTCCTTAATTCATGATAAATGTTTATTATTCATGCTAGAATTGTATTAACCGGAAACTTAGTACATGTGTGAATACATAGACAAAACATATAGTCCCTAGTATGCCTCTACTTGACTAGCTCGTTAATCAAAGATGGTTATGTTCCCTAAGCATAGACATGTGTTGTCATTTGATGAGCGGGATCACATCATTAGGAGAATGATGTGATGGACATGACCCATCCGTTAGCTTAGTATTATGATCGTGTTAGTTTCATTGCTACTGCTTTCTTCATGACTTATACAAGTTCCTCAAACTATGAGATTATGCAACTCCCGGATACCGGAGGAACACTTTGTGTGCTACCAAACGTCACAACGTAAAAGGGTGATTATAAAGGTGCTCTAAAGGTGTCTCCGAAGGTGTTTGTTGAGTTGGCATAGATCAAGATTAGGATTTGTCACTCCATGTTTCGGAGATGTATCTCTGGGCCCTCTCGGTAATACTCATCACTATAAGCCTTGCAAGCATTGTGACTAATGAGTTAGTTGCGAGATGAAGTATTACGGAACAAGTAAAGAGACTTGCCGGTAACGAGATTGAACTAGGTATTGAGATACCGACGATCGAATCTCGGGCAAGTAACATACCAATGACAAAGGGAATAACGTATATTGTTATGCGGTTTGATCGATAAAGATCTTCGTAGAATATGTAGGAACTAATATGAGCATCTAGGTTCCGCTATTTGTTATTGACCGGAGATGTGTCTCGGTCATGTCTACATAGTTCTCAAACCCGTAGGGTCCGCACGCTTTACGTTTGATGACGATTGGTATTATGAGTTTATGTGATATGTTGTACCGAAGAATCTTGTTCGGAGTCCCGTATGTGATCACGGACATGACGAGGAGTCTCAAAATGGTCGAGACATAAATATTGATATATTGGACGGCTATATTCAGACACCGGAAGTGTTCCGGAGAAGTTTCGGATAAAAAGGGAGTGCCGGAGGGTTACCGAAACCCCCCGGGGAACTAATGGGTCTCGATGGGCCCTAGTGGAAAGAGGGAGGGGCCGGCCAGGTCAGGCTGCGCGCCCCCTCACCCTGAGTCCGAATAGGATAAGGAAGGGGGAGGCGCCCCCCTTGCCTTCCCTCTCTCCGTCTCCTTCCTTCCCCCTCCCTTCCCCAAGTTGGAAACCTACTAGGAATAGGATTCCTAGTAGGAATCCTACTTGGGGCGCGCCCTACAGGGGCCGGCCGGCCTCCCCCCTTTCTCCTTTATATACGGGGGTAGGGGGCACCCTAGAACACACAATTTGACAATTTTGTAGCCGTGTGCGGTGCCCCCCTCCATAGTTACACACCTCAGTCATATCGTCGTAGTGCTTAGGCGAAGCCCTGCACCGATAACTTCATCATCACCGTCACCACACCGTCATGCTGACGCAACTCTCCCTCGGTCTCAACTGGATCAAGAGTACGTGGGACGTCTCTGAGCTGAATGTGTGCTGAACGCGGAGGTGCCGTACGTTCAGTGCTTGGATTGGTTGGATCGCGAAGACGTTCGACTACATCAACCGCGTTAACTAAACGCTTCCGCTTTCGGTCTACGAGGGTACTGATACGTCTCCAACGTATCTATAATTTTTGATTGTTCCATGCTATTATATTGTCCATGTTGGATGTTTTATATGCATTTATTGCTATTTTATATGATTTTTGGGACTAACCTATTAACCTAGAGCCCAGTGCCAGTTTCTGTTTTTTCCTTGTTTTTGAGTTTTATAGAAAAGGAATACCAAACGGAGTTCAATTGACGTGCCAATTTTTTATGGACCAAAAGAAGCCTCCGGAGTAAAAGAGTTGGGCGAGAAGAGTCCCGAGCCGTCCACGAGGGGGGGGCACCCTACCCCCCTGGGCGTGGGCCCCTATCTCGTGGACGACTCGGAGACCCCCCCTGACATGAGACCTACGCCAAAAATTCCTATAAATACAGAAACCTCCAGAAAATAACCTAGATCGGGAGTTCCGTCGCCGCAAGCCTCCGTAGCCACCAAAAACCAATCGAGACCCTGTTCCGGCACCCTGCCGGAGGGGGATCCCTCACCGGTGGCCATCTTCATCATCGCGGCGCTTTCCATGACGAGGAAGGAGTAGTTCACCCTCGGGGGTGAGGGTATGTACTAGTAGCTATGTGTTTTATCTCTCTCTCTCTCTCTCTTGTGTTCTTGATATGGCACGATCTTGATGTACCACGAGCTTTGCTATTATAGTTGGATCTTATGATGTTTCCCGCCCTCTACTCTCTTGTAACGGATTGAGTTTTCCATTTGAAGTTATCTTATCGGATTGAGTCTTTAAGGATTTGAGAACACTTGATGTATGTCTTGCATGTGCTTATGGTGACAATGGGATATTCACGTGATGTACTTGATGTATGTTTTGGTGATCAACTTGCTGATTCAGTGACCTTGTGAACTTATGCATAGGGGTTTGTCAGATGTCAGGTTCCAGCAGACCCTTAAGGTTCGAACTCTGGGGTGTGCACGAAGATCTCTCCCCTACTGACCTACGTCTGATCGTCTTGTGAGATCTAGGCTAAAAATGATGAACAACACGAGGGACACAAGATTTATACTGGTTCGGGCCACCGTTGTGGTGTAATACCCTACTCCAGTGTGTGGTGTGGTGGATTGCCTTAGAGGATGATGATGAATAGTACAAGGGAAGAACTGCCTCGCGAGAGGAGTTCTTGAGCTGGTGCGATGAACTGCTTGGGTGAGTTCGATCGCCTCTCTCTCTCTGTCTTTCCTAAATCTTCCACCCCCTCTACCCTGTGGTGGCTAGCTCTATTTATAGAGGCCCTGGTCCTCTTCCCAAATATTGAGCGGGAAGGGCGCCAACAAAGGCCATTTTGAAGGGGAACATCTAGTACAAGTTATCCTGACTAAAGTTGGTCTTCGACTGCCAAAAGCACTGGTGATGACGCCGTCTTGGGCTCCATGGTGACCTCCATCCTGCCGCTCCGCTAGTCTTGGTCTTGTTGCACTGAAATGGCAACCTTTGCCTGATGCCTCGGTACTCCGCGCTTGTGCTTGCCCCCTTTGCACCAAAGAGGAAACAAGGACACTGCACAGGCCGGCGCCTGCTTGGCGCCCGCCTAGTATCGATCGTCATGGCTTGGGCCACGAGCACCTCATGGGGTACCCTTCCTTGATCTCTCCGCCTCCTTGCGAGCCTGCTTGGCGAGGCTGCTCCTGAGGAAAGCCTTGTGTCGACCGCCCAACGAGGCTTGGCCCCTCGCAAGGGTCTTGAGTTTTGTGCTGATGAAGATGGGCCATACTGGGCCTCCACTTGAGCCACGCCGCAGGCCGCAGGCAGGCAAGTATGGGGACCCCCGTTCCCAGAACGCCGACAGTAGCCCCCGGGCCCAAGGCGTGCTCGGACTTGGCTTAGCGGAGAAGTGAAGGGGCAAGTGCGGAGTGCCACGGGCCCCATCAGCCTGCGGCCTTGGGCACCGCATGACGGTTGATTGGACGTGGGCGTCTCTGCTTCCCCATGCTGCCTCGGCAACCGCTCGACTTGACAAGTCCCTGCATGCAAAAACGGGTCATGATTACCTGAGATCATGGTGGCCGACAGTTGGCCTCCTCCGGACTATAAGTACGGGCGGGCGAGAGCCTTCGTAGTCCGTCCCTTCCTGCTACTTTCTTTCTTCTTCTTCCTCACCCTTGCTCCACCATACGCCAATGGCGCCGATGCGCCGGTTTTCTGCAGAAGAGAAGGGAAAGGCCCCCCGAGAGGGTCCTGACCCGCTTCCGCCAAAGAAGCGGCCTATCCCCGGTCGCCGCGACGTGGTCGTTTGGCAGAGGTCGTCGCAGCCCTGGTACGAGTGGCTGCCGCCTGGGTTTCCTTTGCCCTTGTATGCCCGAATTGAGGGCCCCGGAGAAGAAGCCGCCGAGCAACATCGCCGGCGAGTCACGGCAGTACGCATAGTAACCCCCGAAGTCCATGTCGAGAGCTCTTCTCGCGAGCTCGTTCTCCACACCGCCATGCCTCCTCGTTCTTGGATTCGCCTTCCTCCCTCCTTTGCCTTCGAGATGCCGCCGAGTGGATCTCTGGAGCTCTGGCTGCAGCACGCTGACTGCAGCACCCTTGCGACCGGAGCAGAGGTTGCGGTCGTCGCTCCGGGCAAGGTCTACATGACCCGAGGCTGGGGCGAGATCGCCCGGGTCTGCCGGACAGGGGGTGCCCTCGTAATTCTTCTTGAATACGACGGCGCCTCCTTGATGTTCTTGAAGGTCTTCGACACGGAAGGACGCCGGCTGGAGTGCTGCCCCAAGGAAGGCTGCCGGGGGGTCGATGTGGTGAGGTCCGGGCCCGCCCATCGCTTCCCCAGCAGTTCCACAAGCAGCAACGGAGGAGATGGAGAATCCAGCGACTCCGCCGAGCTTCACGTGACCCCGGAGATGAGCGACGATAGCTATGAGCCCCCGAGCTCGCATCGTGCTCGGAGCAGGGCGGCTGCATCTGGCCATCGACGCAGCTGATCTTGATGGAGTTGGCACCGACGCCTGGCGGCCCACTGTTGATGATGGCGTCTCCTCCGGATGCGTGCACAGTTAGCGCTCCTTAGGTTAGCACCTTTTGTTCCCTGTGAGGAATCGAAGTGACACCCCACGGGGGTATGTAAGGCGCCTGCCATGTCTTTTGTGAATATTATGTCCTTATTATGAATTGATGCGAGGTGCGTATCCTGTTCCGGCTTGGCCCCCCCTTTCTTTCCTCACAAGGGCTTGGCGCTCTATGCTGACAGGTCCCGGTCCCCAGGCAGGCTTCAGCCGTCGCTGGTATGCCAGGTCGCGATGCCGTGGTCAAGGCCAGGAGGTGAGCGGCCTGAGGTCCAGTAAGAGCCCCTGAGTCGCGATGCTCAGGAGGTCCCTCTTAGCGCTCAAGCAGCCTCCGCTGGGAGAGAAAGGAAGGCAGCGTCGCCGTGACAGAGCTGCACTAGTCGTGGGATTAGCATCGCGTTGATTTAGCTTTTTCTGAAGCGTGACTTATATCATGAGCTTGGAGTAGTTCTCCAGCGAGGTGCCGGGCCTGCGCGTCGGCAGCTAGGGTGTTGATGGGTCGGTTCCTTGTGATCTTCTCCCCTCTTCCCCGCACTTTCCTTCGCACTCTACGTCCTCAGGTCCCGGCCCTCGAGCGAGCTCAGCCACCGCTGGTATGACAGGTCGCGATGCCGTGGGTCAAGGCCAGGGGGTGAGGGCTGGAGAGCCAGTAAGAGACCGTGAGTCGCGATCCTCAGGCGCCCCCCTTTTAACGTGCAAGCGGATTGCGCAGGAGAGAGAGGGAGGGAGCTCACGACACCCCTCCCCACGTTTATCCCTTGAGTAGATCCTGCACACCAATACGAGGAAAGCGAGGCCTGCCATTACGGTTGCCAACCAGCCGTTGGTTGCTCCGAAGGAGTGATTGCAGCACTGAGGGCCTGGTGAGGTAGCGCATTTGCGGGGCTGCCGTGGCCAGAGCTCGACCACTCAGGTTTGTCAACATTGCAGGGACGGACCCATGCGCAAGCGCCATGCCAGAGCGAGCAGCTTCAAGGGTAGATGTCAATCGAGCAGGCGATTATCTCAAGCAGGTTAAGTATGAAGCAGTAAATCAACTTAGATAGATGCAGAGAAAAGCAAATGCCACTGGGTCTGGCCCGAGCGGCTTGGGGATGATGCAGCCCGAGGGGCGCCCCCCACAAGGTAAATAGAAGGCACAAGCAAAACGGATACATGCCGCAGGGACGGACCCACACGACCTAGGAATGATGCGACCCTGAGGGCGCTCCCAGCTGAAATGAAACTTGAAAGAAGTCACCTGATACCATTGCAGAGCGAGTGTCAGAGTAGCTGATGATGCAAGGTGAGGAAGCCAATCCTCACGAGCCCTCGGGGCTCTGAGCCTAGGGAGGCTCGCGAGGTCCGGGTGACTCGGTGAGGTCCATCTCCATCTCCTCCTGAAACACGCGATGCTTGGCCACCTGAGCTTCAAGAATGCTTCTCATCAAGTGCTGGTGGGCTGCAGCCGTGTTCGACAAGCCGAAGCGCATGCGAACGTAGCTGTGCGGTGGACCCGTGCAACGCCCCATGCGAGAAGGCCAGAAGCATTCATGAGATGCGACTCGATTGAGCCCTGGGTAGTCGATGCAGACACGCAGCCCGCCATCCGTGCCTGGATGGGGAGCTACTCTGGGCAGGCGGCGGTTGCCGTGCATGACTCTCGATTCCTCCAACTCCTGAGCGGCCTTGGTGATGAACTCCTGAGGGTTGGGCCCTCCTTGTCTTACGCCTTCCTGAGGGAAACGTGCCGCGAAGCACGCCTCCAAGTGGTGCCCGAGCGCCTCCCTCGTGATCTTGGCAAAGTCGGTGGCTCCCTAGGAGAGAGCCCCCGAGCCCTGCCCGAGGAGGGCGCCAAGCGTGCCTTCCTATGCGATGGAGGGTGGCGCCCCTTGGATGGGCGCAGGTCCGGACATGACGCCTCCGGAGGGGCCTTCCTCCTGAGGCCTTGAGCCAGGTGATGTATTCTTCTTCTTGGGAGCTGCTCCAGGGAGGTTTCCATTCTTGCTGTTTGGGTCTTCGATTGACGCGGCTTGGAAGGTGCGCTTGAGGGAGCACACCGCGTCCTTCTCTTCATAGGGGACCGTGATGACCCTGCCACTTCCTGGCATCTTGAGGACGTTGTAGCCATGGTGAGTCACTGCCATGAACTTGGCTAGGGCCGGATACCCAAGGATGGCATTGTATGGCAGACGAATGTGGGCGACGTCAAAATCAACGAGCTCAGTGCGGTAGTTGTTGCACTATCCAAAGGTGACAGGAAGGCGGACTTGCCCTATCGGCACAGTGGAACCATCAGTGACTCCTGAGAAAGGCTTGGTTGGCTAAAGCTGATCATATGGCACTTGGAGATTGTTGAACGTCTCGACGGACAAGACGTTGAGCCCTGCCCCGCCGTCGATGATGGTCCTGATGACTTGCACATTGCTGATGACTGGGGAGCAGAGCATCGGACATTGCCGCGCACTTGAGCTGATCCGCTGAGCTGAACATGATGGCGCATGCTGACCACCTGAGAGGGCGCGTGGCCTCGAGCTTGGGGAGGACTGCATTCACCTCGTGAGCAAACTGCTTGAAGATGCACTGAGAGGCTGGGGCCTGGGCGCCGCCCAAGATGCAAGCGATTGCACGAGGCTCCTGGAAGCCCCCAGCCCCCTCGTCCTGATGATGGTCTTCATTCCTTGGTGGTGGCGGCAGAGGAGGGAGCCCTGCGTTGCCTTGCGGGTGATCCTCACAAGGCTAGTCTCTCCAAGCTCCCTCACGAGGCTGGTCATGCCAGCGGTCCTCTCGAGGCCGGTCACGCCACCCTTGGAGAGGACCACGGTCGTCCCATCGTCCTCCACCTCTTGCTCCGCCTCGGCCATAGCCCCGATCGTTGCGCTCGGGGCGTCGACCGACACGGCCTTCTCGCACGGCCCTGAGCTCTTGGCATTCATTGGTGTTGTGGGTGTGGAGATCGTGATACACACAATACCGACTGCCTTTGGACGACTCTGGCTAGTCCCTGCTGTGCTTTGTGTCCGGCTCTGCCGCGAGCACAGCTACTCCCTTGCGCTTCACATCCTTGGCCTTGGCTTTTTTCTCTTCTGGGTCTGCCGCTGGGAGCTCGAGAAGGGAGAGGCATCCTTCCTCAGCCCTTGCACACTTGGTCGCCAGGTTGAACAGCTCCAAAGACGTACACAGGTCTTCGTGGATCGCCAGCTCCTCCTTCATCTTGACGTCACGGACGCCATCAGAGAACGCAGAAATGATGGCCTCCTCAGTCACCTTGGGGATCTTGAGGCGAGCATTGTTGAAGCGCTGGATGTACTTTTGCAAGGTCTCTCCGGGGTGCTGCCTGATGCGGCGCAGGTCACCCACGGCCGGTGGACGGTCGCAAGTGCCCTGGAAGTTGGCGATGAAGCGAGTGCACATCTCGTCCCAGGAGGAGATTGTGCCAGGAGGCAGGTTCAGGAGCCAGGTGCGGGCGCCGTCCTTGAGCGCCATGGGAAACCAGTTCGCCATGACCTTTTCGTCCCCGTTGGCGGCTTCGATCCCCAACTCGTAGAGTTGTAGAAACTCCATGGGGTCTGCAGTGCCGTCGTAGCGGGGAGGTAGGTCAGGTTTGAACTCGCCCGGCCAGGCGATGCTGTGCAGCTCGGTGGTGAAGGCGCGGCAGCCTGGGGTAACCACCGAAACTCTCTGCTGATACAGGGCTTGCTCATGGAGATTCCCATGTGCCGCTGCCTGAAGCAGCGCGGGGTCTTGACGTGCTGGTGCAGGGACGCGGTCGTGGCGCGCTGGTGCCTGGAGCACGCGCGCACCTTCTTGGGGACGAGGGATTTCTTGGCAGCTCCTTTCTTGACGTGCCGGCGCCGGATGCGGTGGGTCTCGTCGTGGGGCCGCGCGCCTCGGGGCCAGGGCGCCTTCTTGGGGAGGAGGTGGCGGAGGCACCTCCTGATCTGTGCCTCCTGCATAGGACGGAGGGCGAGGCAGCGAGAGGGACGGCGCAGGGGAGCCCCCTGCAGCACTGACGATCTCGATGATGCGAGCGAGCCACTCCTCGTAGATGTCGTCGACGGGGCGGTAGTGCAGGAGCTCACGTGCCAGGAGCAACGCGGCGTGCGCGTCCGTGGGGGTGCGACGGGCGTGGGAGGACGAACCAGCTGGAGTCAGCGACGGGGTGGCGGTGCGGCCTTCCTGCCGCACCAAGGGATGCAGCGACGAGGCCTGCTGCTCGTTCCCCGCCGGGCCGGTGGTGGCATTGGCGGCGGGCGACAGGGAACAACGGGGACGCCCATCGACAGGGGACGTCTGGGCGACGCGGGCGGCGAGAGCAGCCCGACGCTCGGCGCGAGCCCGACGAGCGTCAGCCATGTACACGACGGAAGATCGAACACGAAGCAGCGGAAGAAAGATTCCGGCGCACCCCTACCTGGCGCGCTAAATGTCGAATGTCGGGTTCCGGTAGACCCTTAAGGTTCGAACTCTGGGGTGCGGACGAAGATCTCTCCCCTACTGACCTATGCCCGATCATCTCATGAGATCTAGGCTAAAAACAATGAACAACACGAGGGATACAAGATTTATACTGGTTCGGGCCACCGTTGTGGTGTAATACCCTACTACAATATGTGGTGTGGTGGATTGCCTCAGGGGCTGATGATGAACAGTACAAGGGAAGAGCTGCCTCGTGAGAAGAGTTCTTGAGCTGGTGCGATGAACTGCTTGGGTGAGTTTGATCGCCTCTCTCTCTGTCTTTCCTAAATCTTCCACCCCCTCTACCCTGTGGTGGCTAGCTCTACTTATAGAGGCCCTAGTCCTCTTCCCAAATATTGACAGGGAAGGGCGCCAACAACGGCCATTTTGAAGGGGAACATCTAGTACAAGTTATCCTGACTAAAGTTGGTCTTCGGCTGCCAAAAGCACTGGTGATGACGCCGTCTTGGGCTCCATGGTGACCTCCATCCTGCCGCTCTGCTGGTCTTGGTCTCGTTGCACTGAAACGACAACCTTTGCTTGATGCCTCGGTACTCCGTGCCTATGCTTGCCCCCTTTGCACCAAAGAGGAAACAAGGACACTGCGCAGGCCGGCGTCCGCCTGGCGCCCTGGTCTCGATCGTCCTGGCTTGGGTCATGAACACCTCGTGAGGTACCCTGCCTTGATCTTTCTGCCTCTTCGCGAGCCTGCTTGGCGAGGCTGCTCCTGAGGAAAGCCTTGTGTCGACCGCCCCGCGAGGCTTGGCCCCTCGCAAGGGTCTTGAGTTTTGTGCTGATGAAGATGGGCCATATTGGGCCTCCACTTGAGACACGTCGCAGGCCGCAGGCAGGCAAGTCTGGGGACCCCCGTTCCCAGAACGCCAATAGTAGCCCCCGGGCCCAAGGCGCGCTCGGACTTGGCTTAGCGGAGAAGCGAAGGGGCAAGTACGGAGCGCCGCGGGCCCCATCAGCCTGCGGCCTTGGGCGCTGCGTGGCGGTTGATTGGACGTGGCCGTCTCCACTTCCCCACGTTGCCTCGGCAACCGCTCGACTTGACAAGTCCCTGCATGCAAAAACGGGT
The DNA here is from genome assembly GCF_018294505.1 of Triticum aestivum. Taxonomy (NCBI): domain Eukaryota; kingdom Viridiplantae; phylum Streptophyta; class Magnoliopsida; order Poales; family Poaceae; genus Triticum; species Triticum aestivum. The sequence continues at coordinate 190,029,894 of NC_057798.1, read as the reverse complement.
CATGATTACCTGAGATCATGGTGGCCGACGGTTGGCCTCCTCCGGACTATAAGTACGGGCGGGCGAGAGCCTCCATAGTCCATCCCTTCCTGCTACTTTCTTTCTTCTTCTTCCTCGCCCTTGCTCCACCATACGCCAATGGTGCCGATCCGCTGGTTTTCTACGGAAGAGAAGGGAAAGGCCCCCCGAGAGGGTCCTGACCCGCTTCCACCGAAGAAGCGGCCTATCCCCGGTCTCCGCGACGTGGTCGTTTGCAGAGGTCGTCGCGGCCCTGGTACGAGCGGCCGCCACCTGGCAAGTCTGGGGACCCCCGTTCCCAGAACGTCGACAGGGTTGGCACACGTTTTCGTCTTGACTCTTCGGTAGAAACTTTGGGGCACTCTTTGAAGTACTTTGTGTTGGTTGAATAGATGAATCTGAGATTGTGTGATGCATATCGTATAATCATGCCCACGGATACTTGAGGTGACATTGGAGTATCTAGGTGACATTAGGGTTTTGGTTGATTTGTGTCTTAAGGTGTTATTCTAGTACGAACTCTATGATAGATCGAACGGAAAGAATAGCTTCATTTTATTTTACTACGGACTCTTGAATAGATCGATCAGAAAGGATTACTTTGAGGTGGTTTTGTACCCTACAATAATCTCTTCGTTTGTTCTCCGCTATTAGTGACTTTGGAGTGACTCTTTGTTGCATGTTGAGGGATAGTTATATGATCCAGTTATATTATTATTGTTGAGAGAACTTGCACTAGTGAAAGTATGAACCTTAGGCCTTGTTTCGTAGCATTGCAATACCATTTACGCTCACTTTTACCACTTGTTACCTTGCTGTTTTTATATTTTCAGATTACAAAAACCTATATCTATCATCCATATTGCACTTGTATCACCATCTCTTCACCGAACTAGTGCACCTATACAATTTACCATTGTACTGGGTGTGTTGGGGACACAAGAGTCTCTTTGTTATTTGGTTGCAATGTTGTTTGAGAGAGACCATCTTCATCCTACGCCTCCCACAGATTGATAAACCTTAGGTCATCCACTTGAGGGAAATTTGCTACTGTCCTACAAACCTCTGCACTTGGAGTCCCAACAACGTCTACAAGAAGAAGGTTGTGTAGTAGACATCAGGTATGTGGACACATTCTCCCCTCTCGTTGCTATGCATCACCTAGATAGATCTTGCGTGATCATAGGAAAAATTTGAAAGTTCCCCAACAGGGGGGGGGGGGGCAAAGGCTACAAAATTTCCCATCCAAGCCCTCCCTTTTTTTTCAAAAATAAATTCAAAGCTGGGGGTGGGGGCATTTCCCCCCTCATCATAACACACATAGCTCTACCTCTGCTAAATATATTGGTATGTTATATTTTGATGTAAATATTTTATATATCAATTGGACCACCCTGTCCGAAAATCCTGGCTACGCCACTGCTCAACAGGAGCTTGCCAACACTACACCTCCTTCTGCATCATTGTTGGCTAGTATATTGTGGGGCATATCTCCACGATGGAGGGGGAAATAGTTGCCAGTTACCAACATCATTAGTCAAAGATCCAAAGAAATACACGAGTGAAACTCGAAAAAAAAAGATGGAGCCAAACCCTTGCTAGAATTAATTTGAGACGAAAGTCGACCTACCAAGGACCAAGCAATCACATGAGCATGACACCGAGATTTGTTAACGAGGTTCACCGATATGGCTACGTCCCGGGGCCTGACTACGGGTGCTCCTCCCCATGACACCGCTACAATACCGCACACTGGTTGCCCGGGCGCCGGCACCCCTGCGTGTCTGTGCTATTATGTTGGCATAGGTTACATCGGGAAAAGTATCAGGTATTCCCATCCTTGGGGTACTCCCGGTGCGCCAAATTCAAAAAAATCATTCTTAAATGTATCAAAAAAATTCAAAAAAATATGAATGTTCACAAGGTATGTGACTACAACTCCTAAAAGTATCATATCCAAACTTGAAATGCACATTGAGAAATAAAAAAGTAAAATCCAGTTGTGAATAGTGTCAATGTTGCTTTTGTCTTTTTTTCTTACACTATTCATGCTAGATTTCACTTTTTTCCTCAATCCCCATTTCAAGTTTGGACCTGAAATTTTTAGGGATTATAGTTACATTCCCTAGCTTTTTTAGGGGTATAACCAAGTTTTATTGCTCATAGTACACTCAAAGTGGTATTACAAAAGGATCATGGGGTTGGATCATCCACATGTGTCTCCCCTGATCAAGAGAATTGGAAAACTTGGCTAACCTATCGGCGTCGTTGTTCGCCGCTCGGCCTTCAAAGGTAAAACTACAATTAAACATTTGAGCCCTATTCTCAATCTCAGCAATGATCTTGCCGTAGGTGCCGTTTGTCCCCTTGTGAATGTCATTCACAATTTGCTTCAAGTCTGAAGTTACCATGAAGCTTTGTATCATCAAATCCTCGGCTAACGAGAGGGCTTCACGACAAGCAATGGCTTCCATCATTGCAGCATCACTAACTCCCTATATCACTAAGGAAGAACTCCCCATGAAGTTGCCATCCTCATCCCTATAAACGGCTAATGCAGCTCCCTTATCCCGATTTTTAGTGATACCGGCATCCACATGGATTTTCATGAATTCTACTGGTGGTGCCCTTGGTCGCGCGGACCCAGTATTGCCCATTATTGGAGATTTTACACTCCTAACCGCCATATAATTAAGCTTCCTTATGAAGTTACAAACAAACTGGTGAGTTGAGACCGGACTCTGGAATATCTCGTGGATAGCTTTCCTTCCGGCCCACCATATTGCCCAAAGTGTAACCGATAGCTTCATAAAAGCAGTGCGCGACAGTGTATCAATCATAGAGAAGAGCCACTGCCTCGCACTAGGTTCCATTGTCTCGCACAAGTGTTCTGCAAGTTCTCCATCTGTTAGAGCCCAGACGCACCTTGCCATCGAGCACTCAAGCATAGAGTGCCGCCATGAGTCCTCCGTTCCACAAAGACTGCAAATGCTCGAATTGGACATATTTCTGTTGGCCCTTACGTCCTCTGTTGGTATAGAATGGCGGGCTAACCTCCATAAAATCATGTGGATTTTTCCTGGAACTTGTATCTTCCACAAGAGTTTCCATGATTGCTCATCTCTATCGGAACTAGGTGAGCCGACTCTCTTGTCAACCCATGCGCCTCTCCTCATTTTGGTATGAACCATCATTCTGTAAGCCAACCTAACTGAAAAAGAGCCAACTTTTTCAAAGTTTCAAGCCCAGCTATCGCGCGAATTGGCAGCACATTGAGGGATTTTGATGATGGCTGCAATATTGATCGGTAGACAAACTTCCTCCAGCATGGACAGATTCCATGTTGTTGTCGTGTGGTCAACAAGAGAGGAAACTAGCACAGGGGGTTGTTCATCCCTTGCCCAAATGGCCTCATCATCACGTCCCTAGGTATCCAGTTGTCAGACCAAATATTTGTTGACTCACCATTGCCAATTCTCCTAATCAAACCCCGCGCCAAGATGTCTCTTCCCTCAAGAATAGAGCACCAAATTTGGCTTGGATGGCCACCCAGTTCAGCCATTAAGATATTGTTGTTAGGAAAGTAAACGCTCTTTAGGATTCTTGCGCTCAAAGCTTCTAGAGTCTGTAAAATATGCCATGCCTGTTTATCTAATAAGGTTAGATTAAATACCTTGAAGTCCTTAAGCCTAGGCCCCCCATGCTCTTTGGCTGGGTCATCGCCTCCCAGGAGACCCAACTGGGCTTACATTTTCCATCCTTGCAGCCCCACCAAAATTTTCTTATCAACATATTTAGATGTTCACATAGACTGCGTGGCAGTTTGAAACAAGACATTGAGTAAATCGGAACCACCTGGGCCACTGACTTTACCAGAACCTCCTTTCCTGCACTGGACATTGTTTGTTCAATCCATCCTTGTACTTTGCTCCACAAATAATCCTTCAAATATTTGAAAGCGCCATTTTTTGAGTAGCCAACATCAGAAGGCATGCCCAGATATTTTGCACTAAGAGTTTCATTTGGCACCTGTAATATATCTTTAACTTCACCTCGAATGCTATCTGGACATCCTTTGCTAAAGAATATTGAGAATTTATCATAGTTTATTCTGTGCCCAGACGCCTGACAATAAGTGGTCAGCAATTGGCTGATCTCGTGTGCCCCATCTGAAAAACAGCAGGCTGTCATCTGCAAAGAGTAAATGGTTTATAGGTGGAGATGAAGGGGCCACCTTTAAGACCACTCAAATTAGATGACTCATCAATATATTTTAGGAGGAACGAAATTCCCTCTGCTGCTATCAAAAAAAGACATGGGGATATCGGATCACCTTGTCGAATGCCACATGATGGTTTGAACTCTTCTAGTTTCTTGCCATTGAACAATACATAAAAATTTATTGATCTTACCATGCTCATGACAATATGGAGCCATTGCTCTGAAAAACCAAGTTTCAACATTATTGCTTGTAAATAGTCCCACTCGACCCTGTCATAAGCTTTCACCATATCTAGTTTAGAGCACAACTTCTATTTCTCTTTACAGTATTCCTCTTCATGAAATGCAGGCACTCATATGCCACAATGATGTTATCAGTGATGAGTCTACCTGGGACAAAAGGAGACTGCTCCTCTGATATTATGTCAGGCAAAACCAACTTCAACCTATTTGATATGACCTTTGAAGCAATCTTGTACTGTACGTTACATAGAGAGATTGGTCTGAATTGCGACAATAAAGTGTTTTTTTACCTTTGCTATTAGTTCCAAAACTGTATCGTTGAAGCTTTTTGTTGATTCCTCACCATTAATAATACGAAGGACTACCGTAGTGACATCAGCACCACAAACCTCCCAATGTCTCTAGAAAAAATGGGCTGGGAACCCATCTAGCCCCGGAGCCTTAGTCGGGAACATTTGAAACAATGTTGTTTTTACCTCCTCCTGTGTATATGGTGCATTAAGCAATTCATTCATATCTGGTGTCACTCTGGGCGCGACCGTACTCAAAACCCGATTCATATCAATCACTCCCTCAGACTTGTACAAGGTTTTATAAAAATTAGTCGCTAACACTTCCATTTCATGTACATCCTCCGTTACCCAACCATCAGGAAGTTGGAGAGCTTTGATTTGATTCTTTCTCCGTCGCCGGCTGGCCCGCATGTGGAAATAGTATGTATTTTTGTTGCCGCTTGCCAACCATTCAGGGCCCTTTGTCGCCATAAAATTTCCTCTCTATGAAATAATGCAACCAATCTGTCATAGATTTTCGTCACCGCTTGTGAAGGTCCCGTCCTGCTTGGGATCGCGCGTAAGATAGCCAGGTCGTTTTGTAATTTTTGAATCTCTCTTTTTACATTCCCAAAGACCTCCTTGTCCCAGAGTGTCAAATCAAATGACAGCGACTTCATTCGTTCCTTTAGGCCAACTCCACCGCGTCTGTTTGGGTATCGAAAAGGGCGGAGGTCCGGGGGCGGACGGTCGGTCGACGCATCCGCGCCCAATGCGGCACGCGTAGCCTTGACCCCAAACTGTCCACCCCGAACTCACCACCGCCCAACGCTCGCCAAAGCAAGACGCCCGTGCCCGGCCCTGCCACCGAGCTTGCTGTGCGCACGCCCCGCCGCCAAGCTCGCCAACGCGGACGCCCCACAGCACAGCTCCCTCGCCGCGCAGGCCTGGCGCGCGCCGCCGCCTCGTGCTCGCCGTGCACGCCCCTGCCTCGACCCGAGCTCACCGTGGCCCCGCCCCGCGCGTGCACCCCAGCCCTGTCCCGACCTGGCCACTGCACCGCTCGCGCGTGCCACATCCGCGCGCCGAACTTGCTGTGCGCACCCCTGCCTCAACCCACGCTCGCCGCCGTCCCGCCCCACCCCGAGCGTGCCGCTGCCCCGTCCTGAGCTCGTCGTGTCGTTCGCACGCGCCACAACTTTGGCCCGAGGTCGCAGCAACGTGCCCCGCCGCCTCGCCCCGAGCTCCCCCGCCCCCGCGCCATGAGCTCGCCAATGCGCACGCACCGCCCCTGGCCGTGCTTGACGTGCTCATGCTCCGGCCATGCTGGACGTGCTCGCTAGGCGCCCGTGGAGCTCTTCCAGATCGCTGCTGAGCCCGCCAAGCTCCTTCGGCAGCTGCTGCTTGTGCGCCGCGGAGCTCCCCCAGAGGTCGATGAAGCGAAGACGGCGAGGAACGGGCCGGAGAAGTACTTCCCCAACGGGCGACGGGCGGCTGGAGCAGGAGCAGAGCAAGCGCGGGGCGGGTGGCAGGTGGCTAGAGAAGGAGCAGAGCGAGC
>NC_057798.1:190022339-190023168 GCF_018294505.1 Triticum aestivum | reverse complement strand
GACCGGCGCGGCTGCGGCAGCGAGAGCGCGGGGCGACCGGGCCAGTCTCACTGATTCGTGGGCCAGCAGGCAGACGCAGCACACGATGAGAGCGTCCACGAGACGCATTTGTCGTCCATCTTTGCTCCAAGTTTGGGATCGGGCCGGACCAAAACGGACATGTGCGGACGATTTTGTCCGTTTGCGGTTTAGCGTTGAGCCGAGTTTTACCCCAAAGGGACGTCCGCGGAGAATTTGGGGTCACGCGGTGCAGTTGGCCTTACTGCTTCCATTGTACCAACACCATCATTACCCCAATCAGTGCTCACCACCGTGGCCAAGCCTTCATGCGATTCCCACGCACACACTACAAAAAAAGACACATCCATGACATTTTGGGCCGAACAAATTTTTTTCCTGTCATACATATGACACTTCTATGATGATAATTGTGACAAAACCCGGTATCATCATAGATGTGGTGGGCTCCTACTTCCATGACAAAAAATCATGACAGAAAATGGGCTTTTCGTCCTGGGCGGGCCGGAGACGCAGCTGCATGACATTCTTTGGGCCGTCCATGACGGAAAAAACCGTGGTAGAAGCGAGGGCGAGGAAAATCTCGGGGAGTTCCCGGTTACGGTGGGCGGTCGGGGGCCGAGCGATGCGCATTTCTCTCGTGCACGTACGCGTGTGTGTGCGAGGCGTTGGCTCTAACCGAACCCGAGCGAGGCATTGGGCTCTAACTAAACCCGAGCGATTGCACTACAGGCTACACATTACTGAACCTGAGCGATCGATCGATGGCTGTTAACTGAACCCAATTGAGCGATTCCTTCGCTACTGCTGC
>NC_057798.1:190020109-190022108 GCF_018294505.1 Triticum aestivum | reverse complement strand
CCCCGTGGAGGGCTGGATGAACAGTAGACGGTGGAGGGGTGCCCGTGGAGGGGTGGTTGAACAGTAGCCGGTGGAGTAGCGTGCGGTGGAGGCTGGATGAACAGGAGCCCGTGGAGGCTGGAGGAGGTCGATGGTAGCCCGTGGAGGCTGGAGGAGGTCGACGGTGGAGATGAACAGTATCCCATGGAGTCCCGTTTTGCGGTACGCCACACCCCTCCCGATGAAAAGGACCCCCGTTTCGACCGTAGCGCTCCAACACAAGTCCTTTCCTCCGTTTTGTGGTACGCCACACCCCTCCCGATCAATAGGACCCCCGTTTCGACCGTAGCACTCCAACACAAGTCCGTTTCGTCTGTTTTGCGGTACGCCACACCCCTCCCGATCAACAAGACACCGTTTCGACCATAGGAGGTCCGTTTCCTCCGTTTTGCGGTACACCAGACCCCTCCCGATGAACAGGATCCTGTTTTGAACATGGTCGGTCGAACACAAGGCCGTTTCCTCCGTTCTACGGTACGCCAGGCCTCATTTCCATTGCATGTTCCGTCCAAGCCCTCCCGATGAACACGACGACGCATTCCGTTCCGACCCAGCCAGTTGGCTCCCCATGAACATGATGAAGACGTTGTTTCTCCGTTCTGACCCAGCCATGTACACGAGCCCTGGTCGTACGTATGCGCGAGTAGGCGTTCGAGACCCTGCCCGTATGTACACATACGTGGCTATATTTTCTTTCTTGCACACTGGCCGCTTCACGTACGTGTACATGCTACGTGCACGCCTCTACTACGACACGTACACGCCTCTACTACGACACGTGCACGCCTCTACTACGACACGTACGCGCCTCTACATCCACCAGTATGTACGTACACGTTCACGACCAGAATGACAACGCTACGTACGCTTCGACCAGGTGGGTCCCGACTGTCAGGCACTTCCTTGCGTGCGAAAATGTAGCTGGTGGGTCCCAGCAGTCAGGGGGGCGAATCGTTTTTTTGCCCGGACGCACTTCCTTGCGTGCGAAGATGTAGCTGGTGGGTCCTAGCAGTCAGGGGGCGAATCGTTTTTTTGTCCCGGACGCACTTCCTTGCGTGCGAAGATGTAGCCGGTGGGTCCGAGCAGTCAGGGGGTGAATCTTTTTTTGTCTGGACGCACTTCCTTGCATGCGAAGATGTAGCTGGTGGGTCCCAACAGTCAGGGGGGTGAATCGTTTTTTTGCCCGGACGCACTTCCTTGCGTGCGAAGATGTAGCTGGTGGGTCCTAGCAGTCAGGGGGGCGAATCGTTTTTTCCCGGATGCACTTCCTTGCGTGCGAAGATGTAGCTGGTGGGTCCCAGTAGTCAGGGGGAAACGTTTTTTTTCGCGAAATACAGTGGCCCGTCCGGTGGGTCCCAGTTGTCAGGTGGAGGAATCATTATTTTCCGCGTAATAAGGAGGCACTTCCTTGCTGCGGCCATGGACCCAGCTGTCAGCCTCTCCACATACAGTCCATGTCCGATGGAAGTCGTTCCTTGACCACGTTGACCATGCCATGCCGAGAGCACCACGGCGGTGGACGACACCGAGGCCTAGGAAGGGGACGACGCGGAGCCGGGGAAGACGCGACAGTGAAAGCCCGCACAGAGAGGAGTACGAGGGTTCACTGGTTCGGCTGCGGTGTGAGGCTGCCGTCACCGCAGGGCCTGGCCACCAGTGGGAATAGTAGGGGGCGGTGAGGCCTCCGCGGCAGCACAGCCGGCCATGAGAGGCAGGAGCATGCGGCTTGACTGGCACTGCTTTGGGCGGCTGGAGCAAGAAGACCAGAGGTTGAAGAAGCACTACGACCGTTGGATGGACATCGTATGGTCACTGGAGCTAGAATCATTCATATTGACTAAGTTGACAAAGCCCTCCATCCCCGTCAACTTAGTTGGCCCACAAGTCATCCTCCCACTATGGTGGGTCCCAGCTAGCAGGGGGTATTCATTTTTTTGTGCGTAATAAGAAGGCACTTCCT
>NC_057798.1:189988464-190019833 GCF_018294505.1 Triticum aestivum | reverse complement strand
TTTTTTCGTGAAATACAGAGGCCCTTCCGGTGGGTCCCAGCTGTCAGGTGGAGGAATCATTATTTTGCGCGTAATAAGGAGGCATTTCCTTGTGTGCGGCCATGGACCCAGCTATCAGCCTCTCCACGTACAGTCCATGTCCGATGGATGTCGTTCGTTGACCGCGTTGACCATGCCACGCCGAGAGCACCACGGCGGTGGACGACGATGAGGCCTCGGAAGGGAACGAGATGGAGCTGGGGAAGACTCGACAATGGTTGCCCACGCGGTGGGGAGTACGAGGGTTTACTAGTCCGGCTACCGTCGCCGGAAAATAACAGGAGGTGTGGGTGAGTAGAGGAATGGCCTGGCTAGCAATGAAGTAGGGTGGGGCGGTGCGGCCTGTGCGGCAGCACAGCCGGCCACGGGAGGCGGGAGCAGGCAGTCCCACCGGAGCTGGTTTGGGCGGTTGGAGCAAGAAGATCAGATATTGAAGAAGTAGCACGGCCGTTGGATGAACATCCAACGGTCATTGCTGCTAGAATCGTTTGTGGACTAAGTTGACAAAGCCAAAGTACACGTCAACCTACTAGACCCACAAGTCAGCCTCCAAATCTGTCCCAAACAGCATACAGCCCGAAATTTCTAGCCAGATTCAAATTAATTTTAAATCTAAATATACCTTAATTTAAATTCAATGAAATTTTACCCGCACAAAAACAATGAAATTTAAAATATCAAAATCCGAAAGAAAACAATATTTTGGAACTAATTGCATGTTTGCTGTATTTTTTCATTTTACAACCCATTTATTATTACTTATAGCCCATGTCTTATTACTTATAGCCCATTTTCTGGGCAAAATGCATCCCTCCTCGTCTTGAAAAATTTCCGGCCCAGCAGGGCGTAGAAAAGCAAATAGACCTACGTTGGTTATTCTGCAAAAAACAAAATAGCTGGCTAGCCATTTTCATAAAGGAAAAAAAACAAACTGGGCTGGTCATGTGCTAAACATATGAAATAAAAGCCTGGGCTAGACGGGCCACAGGTCTCGCACAACCCAGTTGATACCCTTCTCCATCCCGAAAAAACAAAATTACTGCGCGCGCTGCTGGGTCCCTACTGTCATCCTCACCATGTACAGTCATCTCCTTATTCCTCTCGGTTGTTGACCATGTTGACAACACCGGAGGGCGGCGCCGTGGCGAGCAAACCAAGGCGGAGGACGATGGTGAGGCCTCGGACGGGAACGAACAGGATCCGGGGAAGATCACAGCTAGCCGTGGGAGGCGGGAGCAGGCGGTCCCGCCGGCGCTGGTTTGGCTTTGGCAGCTCGAGGAAGAAGAGACTGAAGAAATGCGACAGACATTGAATGTCAATCCAACGGTCAAGGTTGGCACAATCGTTTGTTGACTAAGCGGACACCAAGTAGCATACTTTTTTATATATAGGAAGAAAACTGCAAGGAAAATGCGTTCGTCTGCCGTCCTCCTCACAGGGAACGTTCGCCACATAAGTGACTAGCACCCTTGGTTTTCAACTGAGAGGTCTTGGGTCCGAGTCCCAGGAACTCTCAATTTTTTCCTCCTTCCTTCCTCACAAAAAAGGGAAAGAAAATCAAAGACTTGGGAAGGCGTACAGAACAAGCTAGTGTACCAGTAAAGATATGTTGCCGAGTTTTAGAAAAAAGAGAGACGTGCTCCTGTAGCTGGTTCGAATCCAAACCTAGACTATGACTATATATGGTGCTATGCTACTCTGCAAGTAATGAAACTGACATATCCAACATTCACTTCTCCTCTTCTCTACTTACTCTGCCTAGCATCAAAAGCTCTGGCCGCAACAACCATGTCCGCTGGCTGCTCGTCCACCTGCTCTTCAGCAGACAACAACCAGATATGCACCAAGTCGCCACCCGTACTATCGCCTGTGGGTCTCATCACACCCCCGCCGGCACGCGCACCGCAGCCGATTGCTCATCGCAACCCGCTGCCGTTGGTGTGGTGCCAATGCTGCAAATCAAGCAGAGTCATCCATCACGTCTCAACCACAATACTCAACCCTGGCTGTGTCTTCTACAAATTCCCTAATCATGGGGTAATAATATGTTTAAGTGTTGTTCTGCTGCTTTTAGTTGCTGATTTTTTTAATAGTTTGGTTGATGATCTTCCAATTTGATTCGTGCAGAAAAGGGAAGATTCATGTGATTTGTATTTCTGGGAAGTTGCTGATGTGGGGGAATGCAACTACGCTGATTATTTGGTTACCCGAGGAATCCCAATACCAGCAGGTTGGGGTGTTGGACAAGTAACTGAAGGAACGGTAGAAGAGGAAGATGCAGAGCAGAAGGTTAAAGATGCAGTTCCTCTAATCATGGCCAAGCAACAACTGCTGAACAACCTTGACAACAATGAGGAGATGAAAGAGCTTGTGAAGATAATGGGCAAAATCAATGTGCTCTGTAGGATGATTGTCTCTTTATATACAGTGTATGTAGCACTCGTGATGTATTCAGTGGCTATGACATGAGCACTTTGCTGAAACTAGTAATGAATGAAACCTGTATAGTAGGCTGGGCATAGTGCTGTGAACATCTAATGATTTCTATTAACGGAAATCAGGGGGTATCCCCTTTTGCTCATAAATAAATAAATAGCAGAGGCCCTATCGGGTCAGCTTTGTTCTCATTCGAAGACGTCGAGCAAATTGCAGTCCAACAACAAATTATGTCATCAAATTCAAGTTTCACAGCCAAATATGAGTACAACTAAACAACAATGTGATCATGTTTTAGTTGTCATACAATCACCAAACACAAATCAACATACATAACAAGTGATGTTCTCACAGCAAAATACTGAACAACATGTTCATCAGGTTTCAGTTGTCATAGCAAACACAATTTCACATAGTAGATAAATCTTCTGACAGGAAAATACGAAAAAAGCAATGTAATCATCATCCGCAGCAACAGCGTCAACATCTTCGCCATGTGTATCAGTCTGAATCGTAATTCCCCACAATGTCATCTTCTTCTTCGTCCTCAACATCCTCGAACATTGGCTTCTTCTTGATCAACTCTTGTATGTCCACAGCACGACAGGCAATCTTTTCGCCGGCATCATTGGCATGATGGTTCTCAAAGATATTAGGAACATCTGTGTTATCTTGTACATCAGGAGCAGTGTAAGCATCATCTTGTTGTGCAACTTCATTAAACGAATTCCTCTGCTCAAACCTTTGCAATACTCTCCAGTCATCGCTACGTGCAAATGTGTCTTCCAAGAAAAATATCTGTGTTGCTTGATTTGCCAAAATAAAAGGCTCGTTGGTCTGGTACGCCGCCTTGACATTGATGGATTTGAAAATCATCAGCTCTGGGTTTTGCGATCCTGGAAAACAGGTTATACCAACGACAACACAACAGAACCACACACCGATGATCCTCAAAACTGGAGATATACTGCAACTGAACAATGTCTATTATGTTAGCATACATTTCAGTTATCTCTTTGTCATACGTATCCGTGCTCATGATGGCATTGTTTTGTGTCTTCCTGCCTTCGTCTCGTGCAAGGGTGTTGTAGCGCACATCTCCAACAACGCAAGATTCATAATTTCTTACCCGAGTATCAGGACCCATTGCTAGTGAGTAAAGGGCATCATCAACTGCCTGCCCATCCTCGCGCATCTTCTTAACCTATGGTTAGAAAATAGACAAGCTGATCATCTTATGTACTCAATATATTAAAAAAACCGACAGTGCAATTCAAAAGCTTACATGGTTCTTGAACCATTTCACAAATCCTGCCATAACCAGTTTGTCAATGTTTCTTGGATTTTGCGGCAGTAACTCCTTTTTGTAGATGCTGCACAACATAGTGATCGCGTCAAACATCTAAGTATATAAGAATGTGCTGCAAGTTTAGTATATTACGATGTATAAGCTGCAGTACTGCACTTACTTGATATAAGGTAGTATCTCAGGACAGTTATTCAACACATACCAAACTATTTCGTCCAAATCTTTAGGTTTGTCCTCTTGTCGATCTTCCCTGTAACTCGAGCAAAATAATCGAAAACATTGAGCCCGGGATTGTCTTCACCCACCCCTATTCTAAGCTGATCAGCTGTTTCAATGTATTTTGAGCAGAATGTCAATGCTTCTGTAGCAATGTAGGCCTCTGCAATGGAACCCTCGGGTCTAGCTCTATTCCTAACATAGCCCTTGAAAGTGCCTATCCGCCTTTCAATAGGGTACATCCAGTCATACTGTACCGGACCTCTAAGTAGTGCCTCATCAGGTAGATGAACAACCAAATGCACCATCACATCAAAGAAGGCTGGAGGATATATCTTCTCAAGGTCGCATAGGATAGTTGGTATCTTGTCTCTAAGATGCTCCAAAGCATCTATCCTGATATTTCTAGTATAGAGTTCCCTGAAGAATTGTCCCAACTCTGCAATGCTCTGTATAAGTCAGGGCGGCCCAATCCTCTAAGGATAACAGGTAAAACCCTTTGAAGTAGGACGTGGCAGTCATGAGTTTTCAACCCTTGTACCTTGTTTCCATCTGCACTGACTCTCCTTTCAGGGTTGGAAGCAAATCCATGTGGGAATCTCACACGTGACAGGACCTCGCAGAATTCTTTTCTTTTTACCTTGTCCAAGACGCGCACAGCTGGTGCCATATCCCGTGGTTTACCTTCATCTTGCACCTGCAAATCCTTTATGATACCCAGGCGTGTCAAATCAATCCTAGATTTAAGGTATCTTTTGTCTTGACTTCAATATTAAGAAGTGTGCCGATAATGCTGTCACATATATTTTTCTCGATGTGCATCACATCAAGATTATGCCGCAGATCCAAATCTTTCCAATACTTCAAGTCCCACAAAGTGGACCTACGGGTAAACAATAATCTCTCTTCTGCCCTGCCACGCTTCCTTTTCTCGCTACCATTACTAGGATGGTTTTCTGGTGTAATATGCCTGACCTTCTCTAATTCCACTTGCAACTCATCGGCGGTGAGCCTCTTTGGCGCATCACGGTTTTCATGATTTGCATTGAACACATGTCTTCGGTATTTTCTAGGATGCGGCTTGTCCTTGGCAAGGAAACAGCGGTGTCCAATGTAAGAGATCTTGCTAAGTATTGCGTATGACAGTGGATTCCTGTCACAGTGAACACATGCATTGTAACCATGTGTCATTCACCCTGACATAGTGCCCAAAGCCGGATAATCATGGATGCACCAAATTATAACAACATGCAGAAAGAAATCAGTTGGTGGGCTGCTATATAGGTCTCGAGTGAGAACACCCCTCCATAGTTGTTGAAGTTCCTCCACAAGAGGCTCCATGAACAAATCAAAATCCTTTCCACGACTTTTCGGACTTGGGATGAGCAAGGCCATCATGTAGTTTGATTCTTTGGTGTAGACATTTGGAGGCACATTGTAAGGGATAACAAGCACTGGCCACATGCTATATGTGGCGCTCTGGTGGCCAAATGGGTTAAATCCATCTGAAGCTAGGCCAAGTCTAATGTTTCTCGGGTCAGCAGCAAACTTTTTGTGTTTATCATTGAAGCTTTCCACTCACTACCATGAGATGGATGGCTCATTACAGTCTGATCTCTGTACTCCTGGTTCCTAGTGATATGCCTATGCCTAATTTTCAAAATGATCGTTTGCAAGCTGCTCATGAAACACCAAAGTATATTGTTCCGGCATTACGTCAACAAAGTGAGACACAAAATATTCACCAGCAAGTCCGGGTGAATGGAATAGCTAATGTTTGTAGCGAGGTTAGTGCCAAATGTAATGAATTTGGAAGCCAGCGTACAAATTCTTTTGTACTTCAGTTTGGGAAGATGGCGTTTGAGATTTTTCCACCCCATGAGGTGGAACCATGCTTCAGGACGCCATGTGCAATTCCAAGGAAAATGCTACTACAAGCAAAGACTCCAGGAGGTACACGTATTTGTTAGGAGGTTAAAGGCCTACGTGCCTCATTACCGTGCATAGTGGCCGGTTGTTAATCATTAATTAAATAAGTGTAGGTTTTCGGTTAGGATATTTTATTTAGAGTACAAGTTTGGTACGGTTTGGCCGCTGGCTTGCCGGTGTCCTATATATACCTTTTGGATCGATCGTTAGGGGATCAGGTTTTAGCTTATTTTTTTGGTTGACGAACAGAGAGTACAAGCCGGGGTATCTTCCTTTGGCGAGTTATTTCGTGCATACTGGTTGAGAAGCTTTTGTTATTGCTTTGTGTTTGGGCGAGAGATTGGAGACGCGGTCTCTAATTTGCTGCTGATTCTTGGAGGATCGTCCACGTACTTCTTCGTCAAGGTGTGCGTGTTGTTTCTGTGGTGATTGCATCTAAAAGATCGCGAGCGCTACATTGTTTCGGGTGACATTGTACCGTGAAAGATTGGGGAAAATTATTCGCATCATCGATTCTCTATCGAAGGTCGCATCAAGTGGTTTTCAGAGCAAGGTTGATCACGGTACAATTTTTTTTCTTGCTATTTGATTCAACTGTTTGAAAGATGGTGAATTCGCAGCATGACAAATCTGATCATGAGGAGGTCGATGAGCTTCTGGAGGGTCTGGAGATAAGTGATGATTTGCGTATCCATCTGATGGCGATCAAGGGAGCCAACAAGAAGCTTGGGACAAGGGTTGAGGAATTGTCTGCAAATATTGTAGGCGTTGAGGACAGGTTGAACGAGCGTTTGACTGTCAGCGACAGACAGCGTACTGATAGTCTACAGGTGGTGACTGAGAGTCTTAATCGGCTCACCACAGCAGTTCAGCGTCTTCAGGCGAGAGATGTTGCACCCCGACAGTCCTGCTCACCACGACAGCGTCGTGACCACGACAACAACGATGATGGTGATTTTTCTGAGGATTCTGATGCCCATGGAGGCTTTCCTCACCGACCACGGCATGATGCTGGGGCTCACCGCCATGCCGGGCGGCGCCGTGACTATGACGGCAATGGTGCCCACGAGGGCGATGGTTTGGGTCGCATCAAGATAACCATACCTGAATTCTCGGGACGTTGTGCTGATCCGGAAAAATATTTGGAGTGGGTGATGCGCATAAATCAGATTTTTGATGGACACAACTACTCTGAAGAGAAGAAGGTTCGTGTCGCATCCATGGAATTTACAGAGTATGCTCTTGTATGGTGGGATAATAAAAACCGTACTCACGAGCGACCAGCGACATGGGCTGACATGAAGCGAATCATGAGGGAACGTTTTGTGCCTGCTTACGACACTCGCCAGCTTCATAGTAGACTGCGTCGTCTAGTGCAAGGTACGAAATCAGTTGATGAGTACTATAAGGAGATGCAAGTTTTGATGATCCGCGCAGCTATGCGTGAGTCTGCGGAGGCGACCATGGTACGTTTCTTTGAGGGGTTAGAAGAAAAGATTCGCGACCGTGTTGATTTAATGCAATATAATGATATTCATGAGTTGCTTCATCAAGCAGAGCGTGCTGAATGTTGGGTATGGGAGAAGCAAGCTTCAGAGTCTCGTCCAACTTACAACAGTGGGCGACGTGGTTCTTCTCCTATTGATGGTGGGACTCCTTCTTATAAGTCGGGAAGCATTGAACAAAGCAAAGTGGCGGCTGCACCAAAGGAGGTTTCTCAGGTTTCATCTAATGCATCTTCATCTCATCATCGTAATATTATTTACCACAAGTGTGGAGGACGTGGACACATGAAGCATGAATGTTCCAATCAACGAAGGGTTTTACTTGTTGATGCGGAATATATTTCAGAATCTGAAGATGAGACGCCTAAGTTAGAGGATGGAATTGAAAGAGGTCATGGTGATACCATACTATGTTATCCTCAAGATGATCCTGATATGGAGAGTTTGCTAGCACATAAGGTCTAGCGAGATGACAAGACCATTGTTGAACAAGGACAGCGGCGAAGTATTTTTCAAACTGCATGTACCATCAAGGGAGAGGTTTGCAAACTAATAATTGATGGCGGCAGGGCTAGCAACATGATTAGCAAGGATGTGGTAGAGTCTCTTTCTTTGCCAACATGGGAGCACCCGAAACCATACTATATGAAGTGGATAAATGATGTGGGCAAAGTGAAGGTAACACATAGGGTGAAGGTGCCTTTTTCTATTGATGATTATGTTGATAAAGTGGAATGCGATGTTATGCCACTACATGTTTGTCATCTTATTTTGGGGCGTCCGTGGCAGCACGATGTTAATGCTCTTCATCATGGACGAACAAATAGGTACACCTTTATGCATAAGGGTGAGTTCTATGCTATTCTTCCCAAGGATGCAAAAGAAATACAGAGTACAGTCAAAGTATTTAAGAAACAAACTGCAAGGTATAGGCCGAAACCGAGGACGGTTTCTTTTCAAGGGAGAGAGGATGATATGCCTATGCCTAATTTTCAAAATGATCGTTTGCAAGCTGCTCATGAAACACCAAAGTATATTGTTCCGACATTACGTCAACAAAGTGAGACACAAAATATTCACCAGCAAGTCCGGGTGAATGGAACAACTAATGTTTGTAGCGAGGTTAGTGCCAAATCTAATGAATTTGGAAACCAACGTACAAATTCTTTTGTACTTCTGTTTGGGAAGATGGCGTTTGAGATTTTTCCACCCCATGAGGTGGAACCATGCTTCAGGACGCCATGTGCAATTCCCAGGAAAATGCTACTACAAGCAAAGACTCCAGGAGGTACACATATTTGTTAGGAGGTTAAAGGCCTATGTGCCTCATTACCGTGCATAGTGGCCGGTTGTTAATCATTAATTAAATAAGTGTAGGTTTTCGGTTAGGATATTTTATTTAGAGTACGAGTCTGGTACGGTTTGGCCGCTGGCTTGCCGTTGTCCTATATATACCTTTTGGATCGATCGTTAGGAGATCAGGTTTTAGCTTATTTTTTTGGTTGACGAACAGAGAGTACAAGCCGGGGTATCTTCCTTTGGCGAGTTATTTCGTGCGTACTGGTTGAGAAGCTTTTGTTATTGCTTTGTGTTTGGGCGAGAGACTGGAGACGCGGTCTCTAATTTGCTGCTGATTCTTGGAGGATCGTCCATGTACTTCTTCGTCAAGGTGTGCGTGTTGTTTCTGTGGTGATTGCATCTAAAAGATCGCGAGCGCTACATTGTTTCGGGTGACATTGTACCGTGAAAGATTGGGGAAAATTATTCGCATCATCGATTCTCTGTCGAAGGTCGCATCACCTAGAATGCCATAATACATCCTCTCTTGTTTTAGCATCATGAAACAACCTCTGCAATCTTAGTGTAATTGGAAAATGTCTCAGAACATTATGAGGAATCCTCTTCGCAGCATCGCCATCTTTCCATCTTGATGATTTGCATTTCAGGCATTCACTTAAGTTGGCATAATCCTTCTGGAATAGAACACAATTATTCTTACAAACATGGATCATATCATATCCAATTCCAACTGCACGAAGGAAATTCTTCATTTTACTGTAGGTGTGTGGCAGCTCAGACGCATCTGGGAAAGATTTGCGGAAAGCAGCCAACATCGCATCGAATGATTTATTGGTCATCCGCTCAGATGTCTTCACCTGAAGAAAGGTGACCATAGCTGAGAATACTGACAGCTTATTTCCTGGGGTGACAGCCACGTTGCATTGTTCCAACATGCGGGCCCACCGTTTTTCTTCTGCAGGTGAAAGTTCACGGAATGCACGAGCATTTCATAGCATTGTTTCAATGTTGGTCAAACTCACTGGCTCTGCCTCCACCACCTCCTCCTCCTCTTCCACCTGAGCATCAGGCAGATCAAGATGGTGATCTGCTGCTTCCACATAGTCAATAACATTGACGTTCACAGCTTCACCATGATGAACCCACCTAGTATATGTGACCGACATCCCATACAAGTGTAGATGATTTTGCACAGTTGACTGGGGTCTTGTAACTGAATTCATACAACTGCTACATGTGCAGAGCACATCTTGTAGGCGTTCTGGGAACGGGGGTACCCAGACTTGCCTGCCTGCGGCCTGCGGCGTGGCTGAAGGAGTGGCCCAGTACGACCCATCTTCATCAACACATGCTCAAGACCCTCGCGAGGGGCCAAGCCTCGCGGGGCGGGCGACAGGAGGCTTCCTCAGGCACGACCTCGTTAGGCTGGCTCGCGAGGAGGCGGAGAGATCAAGGCAAGGTACCTCACGAGGTGACCGTGATGCAAGCCATGACGACCAAGGCCAGGCGGGCGCCAGGTGGGCGCCGTCCTGCGCAGAGTCCTTGTTTCTTCTTTGGTGCAAAGGGGCAAGCACAGGCAAGGGTATCAAGCAAAGGCAACCATTTCGGTGCAACAAGACCAAGACCAGCAGGACGGCAGAAGAAGGTCATCGTGGAGCCCAAGCCGGCGTCATCGTCAGGGTCTTTGGCAGGCGAGGACCAACTTTAGTCAGGGTAAGTGTACTAGATGTTCCCCTTCAAAATGGCCAATTGTTGGCGCCCTTCCCGCTCAATATTTGGGAAGAGGCCCGGGCCTTCGCCTATAAATAGGACTAGCCACCCACAGGGTAAGGGGATCGGATCGAGATCGAGGGAACAAGGATAGAAAGACAGAGAGAGAGAGAGAGAGAGAGAGAGAGAGAGAGAGAGAGAGAGAAGTGACTGAACTCCCCCTAGCAGTTCATCGCACAAGCTAAGAACAGACCCTCGCGAGGATGTTCTTCCCTTGTACTGTTCCTCATCAGCCCCAGAGGCAATCCACCACACCACAAACTGGAGTAGGGTATTACACCACAATGGTGGCCTGAACCAGTATAAATCTCATGTCCCTTGTGTTGTTCTTCGTGTAGTTTTAGATCCTTGCGAGGCGGTGAGACATGGGTAGGCAGGAGGTGTGATCTCCACGTGCACCCCAGTGTTGGAACCTTGAGGGTCTGCCGGAACCCGAAATCCGACATTTGGCGCGCCAGGTAAGGGTGCACCGGAGCTTTCCCTTCCACCAACCTGCTCTCCGTCAACACCGCGGTTCACCCTCATGATGGGCAGCGCGCCGCCCGCCCCGGTCGCTGGCGCCATCATGGGGGCCGGGGGGCTCTGAGCCTTGGCCCCCGCCTTGCGGCAGGTGCAAAGGCCGAACAAGTTCAGGCCGAAGATGCCACCGCGCTACAACGGCGCGGCCGATCCGTTGGCTTTCCTACTGGCCTACGAGGAGGCCGTCCTCGAGGCCGGGGGTGATGACAGGGTCATGGCCAACTGGTTTCCCATGGCCCTCACTGATTGTAACACCCCAAAAATTTAACCATGTTTTAAGTTATTAAATTTTTTGCCAGGAGTTCAAAATTCTACTTTCTGGATTTTCTTTTGATTTCAGAACCCCTTTCTTTAATATTGTGGAGTTTTTACCCCAAGTGGAAACTTTCCAAAAATATTATTGGACTTCTATACTCTCTCAATAAAAAATTCTTAATCAGTAGTTTTATTTGCATAATTGTTTTTCCTGAGCTTTATTCTTTTAAAATGATTTTTCATAAGCTTTGGAGCCTCTTTTGCACTGCAACCATTTGATAAATGCATCCAAAATTTTCACCAAAATTTGGGGATGACATATAATGTCCCTAAATCACTTTTATGCAAAAATATTCCTTAGTCATTTGGATATTTTGAGTTTTTCCACAAGTCTTTAAATCTGGTCCAATTGCACTTTTGCACTACAACCTATTTAAATATTTCTTTAAAACTTCCACCAAAATTAGGGGAGGTCAGTAGGGGTATATTATCCACCTTTATACAAAAACCCAGTTATGTCCTTTGAAAATTTTGAGTGAATCAACCTCATTTTCATTCTGGTCCAACTTGAGGATTTGTACTGCAACCATGTTTTTGCTTGCTCTTTTACCCATGACTCTTTTCCCTACTGGTAGTCCTTACTACAAAACCCTTAAGTCCAAGAGCATGAACCTATTGGAATATTTTTGGTCTATGAAATGACAACCTTTAGTTTCTGCCCAAAACTGATTTTCTCAAATATTTGCACTAACAAGTTTCTTCCCTTGGCTAACTAACCTGGCCACCATCACCTATACCTAAAGAGACCCCAATCTGGAGATTATGACCACTCCAAGAACTGCCTAGATGCCTCTAGCATTATGTCAAACACCTTGTGGGCATGGCCAGTTTTGGCATGGTTTTTAGTTAGCATTGCAAGCTTGGTCTCCTGGCCTAACCCCCTTGTCCATTAGCTTTCTTGCAAACCCTAGCCTAGTCCTGTTAATTGCCAGGCTCACTCGAGCGCTCTAGACCACCTTGGCATTTTGTCGAGCATGTCGCGTGCGTGCTCTGGGCGCGTCTAGAGCGCACGTTTTGCACGCGCGTGCACTGAGCTGCCATGTCACACCCCTGGCCCTTGCTCGCCTGCAGAGCCGCGCCCCGCCCACGACCACTCACTAGAACGCGCCAAGCTGCCCCTGGTGCCCTACAACACCGCCGTCAGAGCCCCTAGGCGGCACGCCGGCGTCCGCAGTGGGCTCCTGCCATGGTCGGCGCCGCCCAAGCCGCAGCCGCGCGCCAGCTGCCCCCTGGAGCAGTCCAAGCTTATCCTCATGCTCGTCTGCAAGCGCTCGTCGGCGCCACGACGCCCTGCCGCAACAGAAACGGTCAGCCGGCGATCTTATCCCCAGCAGCGGCGGAACCGACCTAGCTACCCTATAAATGGTGAACCCGAGATCCTCCTAGACCCCAGGCAGCCTCAAGCCATCCCCCTAGCGCTCCCCTAGCCCGCAATCGACCAGGGGATGCCGTCTTCCCCGTCTCCGGCCAGCTCGGCCACCGTCGCCTTCCGGCCCCGTTCGTCACCACCAGGCCCTTCCCCGTCCATCTGACACCACCACCCGACTCCCCTTCGTCTTGCGGAGCCGCCCAAACCCCCTGCTGAGACGGAGAGCCACCGTAGCCCCAAAACCCCAATCCACCCGAAGCCACCGGCCGCCGCGAAGCTCATCGTCGGCGACTCCCTTCGTCCCCACCTGACTAGTGACCACCGGGAGGACCGCCCTGGACTGGCGGATCCATCCCCACGCTCGGTTTCTCGAACGGTGCCGCCGTTCGCCGACGAGCATCGCCGGAGTCCCGCCTCCGCTCGGGCAGAGGAAGAGGAGGGAGAGAAGACTGGTCAAACCTGACGAGTGGGCCCCGCGGACCCACTGTTAGTGACCCACGCACGGTCCATGCTGGATAAGTGGAGACATAAACACAGAATACGCCTTCGACGTGGTCAGTTTTCGAAACGTCTTCCTTTTTCTGTTTTATTTTAAAAACAGATTTTTGACCAAAACTATGACTGCCTATAACTTTTTAAATATCACTCCAAATGAGTTGATTCTTTTTCCCTCCTCTCTCAAATATTGTCTAGTTTATTTTCAGATTTATTTGAAAAAATTTCAGACAACTTTTTTGTACTGTTTTTGAAACTATTTATTGATTCAAAAATATTTTAAATAGGATTTTTGGAGAGAGGAGAAAGCTTTCAAAGGTTTTGGAATGCACCCTGCCTCCCCACAACTTGAAGGCAAGCATTCTGAACCCTGGCATAATATGGTCGCGTGTTGTTTGATACGGTTACAACACCTCTCGTCTCGGAGCTTTCATTATTTTCTTTTGTGATGATATGTTCAAACTCACGAGTGCATATTGATGATTCATGCTGGTGGAGTTTGATATGTTGGGATAGTAGTCACCATCACATGCCTCTCATGCATAACAGAAGGAACCCGGGAAAGCCTCTGTCCTGGGTAGACACGAGCTTGTCTCCGTTCGTTGAGACGATTGTGTCCGGTGTGGCATAGTGAGACATGATGAGTGGTGGTTATGTCTGTTGGTTGAAAATATATTTGCTATGCTAACCGTGCAGGGAATACATAAACCTCCTGAGTCGACCATAGATCGAGTCTTGTTCCGGTAACCCCCACACTTGTTTCGTACTACCACTTGTCCCTGCCACAGTTAGGGTACGGTTCAGTAAGTTGTCAACCCCTTTCTAGCACACACCGTACAGAGGGGCCGGGATGAGGGTACCATGGCCATGGATTAAAGCCAGTCATCCGGTCAGGGGGCATGGGTGTTTCGGTTGTAGCCGAGGGGGTAGCTTCCCCAGTTTGCGCGCGGTATAAATTTTGTGATCCCATGCTAATCGGGGTTGTAGCCTCCCCACTTAGAGTTTTGCTTAACGAGTGTCGTGGGTGATTCCAGACACCGATGAGTCAAGCTGGTGTGTGTGGTTGGGTGTGTTTTCAACTAAAAGACCGTAAGCGGAATTAGTCCGGATGGACTAACGGAATCCGTTACTCGTGGGTAAAGAGTACACCCTCTACAGAGATTATATCTATTCGAGTAGCCGTGTCCATGGTTAAGGACTACAGTCTGGGTTGGGTCAAGTGTCGGTCTTAGTGTCGGTCTTTGGAGGAAAAACAACTAAGTCAGAATATTGATTTTGACCAGTGACATATGATGATTATGATTATTATTATTGTGGACTAACTATTTTCATTACTTGATTTATCGAGTATCCCTGGGATGGTTCTACCTCCTGGATATTCACTGTGATATTTCTGTTATAAGCCCTTTATGTGGTGTCGCATAGACGCCCGACTGTGGCATGTTTGTTATTTAATTACCATATAAGCCCTTTATGTGGTGTCGCATAGACGCTCGACCGTGGCATGTTTGTTATTTATTTGCCATATAAGCCCTTTATGTGGTGTCACACAAACACCCGACTGTGGCATGTTTGTTATTTATTTGCCATATAAGCCCTTTATGTGGTGTCGCTGAGACGCCCGACTGTGGCATGCTTGTTATGTATTTACTTTATAAGCCCTTTATGTAGCATCGCACAGATGCCCGACTGCGGCACGTTTGTTACTCATTTTACTTATGAGCCCTTTCTGTGGTGTCGCTCAGACGCCCGACTGAGGCATTCTATTCCTACTCTCTAATTGCATTATTCATGTGTTATGTGAATAACTTGTGTGCATGCATCATGGATTTTATTTCTGTGACTGACGTTGCGATCGTAGAATATTTCAGAGCATGATTATCATTTGTTATATTATACATGTGTTCATGATGTTTGTGAGTACATTCAAAGTACTCACTGGCTTGCCCCTGGCTATTGTCTTGGCCAGATTTCTTGCGTGGAGAGGAGCGTTGCGATGACAGCCCTGGAACCTAATCAATGGTGATAGCAGCCTCGCGAAGATAGGAGTTAACCTGGTCAGCTGTTCCTGTGGGAAATGGAGTACCATAGACGCCGATGATCCACAAACCGCTTCTGCCATCAACCACTAGAAACCTTGTGTTGTACTCATAGGCCAGAATGTTCTTGTACTACATATCATGTATTTTGCTTGGGTTATTGTATCAAGTTTGTGTCTCGCCAGCTAATAGTAATCTTGGGGCTGGTGAGCATAAGGGTCATTTTCTGGGAAATTAAAATCCTGAAAATCCGGTCCTGACAGACTTGGTATCAAGCCAGGCTGACCATTGGCTAATCCTATCTTAGCCAGGTCGAAAAACCTAGGTTAACCAACCCACCAGACCCTAACCTAACCCCGGCCAAGCTTCTTGCGTAAGATTGCCCCACAGTGACCCGACACCTTTTGGCAGTCGGTGCCCAACCTATCAGCCTAGCCTGTCGATCACGCGCCAGTGACCGACACCTAAATTGTCTCATTCACAAGCGTGCGAAGGAAGACTCCGCCCTCTTTTTCTATAAGAAGGGCACGCTAACCTCAACATAGCACAACACAACCTCTTTCCCCAAACCAAGCCATAATGCCTGGCCCCGTCGTGCACAATGAAACCACGGCAAACAACCTTGGAGGTTTTGTGACCGTGCTAGCAAACCTCACCCGCCGTGCCTTTGCATTAGAGGAGCCCCTAGAATATGTTGTGTACCAAGGACCCATGAGCGGTGAGAGCCGTCAATTCTGGGCCACTGTGCACATCTACGGTAGGGGTCTGTCGCCAGAACGCCCCTACGGGTTCACCGGAAGGACAACTTCCTTTGAACCACAAGCCATCCAACTAGCCGCTCGAGAGGCTATAGTTCAACTCCGGCACTTGTCGCCCATAGTTAATTGTCGCTCATTCTACTACTACCCCAGCCGTGACGGGTATGGTAGGCCACCGCAGGTTGTCAACAGAGATCACGAGATGGATCCTGCATTATTGCATCTAGTGCACTATGTAGGTGCACTAGAGGAACTATTCGATCAAATCACCCTTGATCTGATCGCAGCTCGTGGAGAGCTGATCCGCCGAGCCCCGGCGAGAGGAGAAGACGAGCCCGACGCCGACAACCCAGTCGTGCTGTTCGGACACCCGATCAAGTCCTTGAGGACTGCCCCAGCCATCGACCATAATACTTTGGTGTCCCCAGAAGTGCTTCGTCGCCTTTTGGGAACACGCTCCAGCGGGATTGTGGCCAACAATCTCCGGGATGGTCATCATCGCTACCCCTGCCCGGCAGCCCCTCAACCCCCTCCAGCTAATCCCGATGGCGAAACCCGTGGAGAAGCCTTGACGTCCACAAGGCAGGCCCGTTTAGATATAAATGAGGTAGACTAAGTCACCCGAGTAGTGCCGGTCTCAGTATGCCCACGCCCTATGATTATGTAATCTTGCATCGCCTTGAATAATCGCAGCTTGCTTGTGTGCTTCTGTTTTTAAATAGTAGCCTTGCATTAAATATGTTAGCATGCGGTTGCATTTTTTTCGGGCACAGCTACCAAAATCACACTGACGACGCCCACAGTAATACGTCACTTTTACAAGATATGTGTAGCTGTAGCATTGACCCCGACCCCATGAAGCAGACTCGATCGACTAGTTACCTTTCACCACGGTAAATAACCTAGCCCCAATGCTATATAAAAAGGCCACCTCGTGACCTTGCCAGGTACCCTTCACCTTGAGCACCACTCACACAACCATTTCCATTGCCATGCCGAGCCCTAGTATCTGTCTGAGAAGTCCAGATGCAACTCCAGGTAGCTTTGTTAAAGTCTTGTGGGACTTTACCTGCAGTACCATGAGTGCTATCCATCCACCCCAGTACGAGTTGCTCAAATCGAGGATCACCCCATCCACCTCGAAGTATTGGGCAGTGGTGCACGTCCCTCCCACAAACCCAAACCAAGACCCCACGGAAGCTTCCTTCGTGGGGAAATCTATGCCAACTCCACATATGTCCATAGAAGCTGCTGCATATGAGGCGCTTACACGCCTTCGATTCGCGGTACCCTATGCCAGCGAACGGGGATATTATTATTTCCCGAGCCGTGCAGCACCCAGAGAAGTAACATCTTTTCCCGTGGACGAATCGAGAGAGACCCAGTACTGGCCAATCTTGCCCAGTATGTCATCACTCAAGAGCGTTTGACCCAGCGAGTAATGGGCTATCTCCAGAGCCTCGCTGATTTGAATCCTTAGATTGCCATCGGCAGACCACTGAGACCCAACCAGGAAAGGCACATTCATCGACTGGTCAATCCACTCCCCCCGATAGAAGAAGAGTGTGCCCCGATTCCAGAGACTTTTTCTCAGGACCCTGTCCAATTACCATTATCGTTGTAGATGTCACTGCTGTGTTTATTGTCCCTACAGTTATTTATGTATTGCAACTTGTGTGTGATATCCTAAATTTGTGCGATGAATTAAATCGTTAGTTTTAGTCAATATGAGTGATTTTACTTCGGTAAAATTTTATTAACTGTTTTCACCCTCGGTAAATCCTGAGGTGAAATTTTTCTCGGAGTTGTTGCAACATACATTTCTTCTCGACATAGATTTTATTTTTCACGCAGCACCATAACAGCCGACTCACGACCCCAACCATGCAACCTAGTGCAAATCCTCACGCACATTTTCGCACCAAACTAATCGCCTCCCTAACACCCCACAGACTCAGAGGGAGAGATTTGTGAGAAATTACTCAGGTACAAATTACCTCCGGCACCCTGACAGCAGTTAGCACCTGACACCGCACCTAATCATCGTGATCACCGCCGCCGTGGAGAGGTAACACTCGAGCGGCCGCATCACGACGGTCATCGAGGATCATCACGCACAGGAGCACGGAGAACCCCAGCAATGCCGCCAACCCTCCGCACATGAGGATCACGTACCAGTCCGGCATCACCTCCGCCATTAGAACCTCGTCTCGATCTCCTGCAGACAGAAATGGAGGAGAAGGGAGGAGAAGGAGAGCGAGGTCAGGAGGAAGAAGAAGGAGCACCGTGGTCGTTTTATAGCTCGAGATCGGTGTACAATGGGCGAAGTCCACCAGCGCCGCTCATCACTCTATCGCCGGTGTTCGGAGACGAATCCGCGAGCAGTGCCAACAGCGCACTGGCCCGCGAGGTGAGTGCACGCTGCGCTGGCAGCTAGCACGCCGCGCACTACCGCAGTACGACCTAGATGCCCTACGAGCTAGACATCGTCGGTGGGGAAAGCGCGGGAAAGCGCGCGGAAGAGAGGAAGAAGAGAGAGCCAGAGGTGGAGGAAGGGACCGACAGTGGGCCCCGGGTCCACCTGTCAGCCACAGAGAGCACTGTACTCTCGGGTACGACCAGCGTATTTTTTCAGTAATTTAGAAGTTTATTCTAAATTTACTGTAACCAATAGTAGAAACCGACCGTAAATTTTTCCATGCAACGCCAGTGTGCCACACTGTGGTTTTACACCACTTATTGCCCACTCGCTGTAGCTACGTTTTAATTACAGGAATAGGACGGTAGTTTTTGTGATAGTAGGAGTAATTTTTTTTTTCAAAAAACCACCCTTATCAAATCTCGAGGACGAGATTTTTTCTTAAGGGGGGTAGTGTTGTAACACCCCAAAAATTTAACCATGTTTTAAGTTATTAAATTTTTTGCCAGGAGTTCAAAATTCTGCTTTCTGGATTTTCTTTTGATTTCAGAACCCCTTTCTTTAATATTGTGGAGTTTTTACCCCAAGTGGAAACTTTCCAAAAATATTATTGGACTTCTATACTCTCTCAATAAAACAATTCTTAATCAGTAGTTTTATTTGCATAATTGTTTTCCTGAGCTTTATTCTTTTAAAATGATTTTTCATAAGTTTTGGAGCCTCTTTTGCACTGCAACCATTTGATAAATGCATCCAAAATTTTCACCAAAATTTGGGGATGACATATAATGTCCCTAAATCACTTTTATGCAAAAATATTCCTTAGTCATTTGGAGATTTTGAGTTTTTCCACAAGTCTTTCAATCTGGTCCAATTGCACTTTTGCACTACAACCTATTTAAATATTTATTTAAAACTTCCACCAAAATTAGGGGAGGTCAGCAGGGGTATATTATCCACCTTTATACAAAAACCCAGTTATGTCCTTTGAAAATTTTGAGTGAGTCAACCTCATTTTCATTCTGGTCCAACTTGAGGATTTGTACTGCAACCATGTTTTTGCTTGCTCTTTTACCCATGACTCTTTTCCCTACTTGTAGTCCTTACTACAAAACCCTTAAGTCCAAGAGCATGAACCTATTGGAATATTTTTGGTCCATGAAATGACAGCCTTTAGTTTTTGCCCAAAACTGATTTTCTCAAATATTTGCACTAACAAGTTTCTTCCCTTGGCTAACTAACCTGGCCACCATCACCTACACCTAAAGAGACCCCAATCTGGAGATTATGACCACTCCAAGAACTGCCTAGATGCCTCTAGCATTATGTCAAACACCTTGTGGGCATGGCCAGTTTTGGCATGGTTTTTAGTTAGCATTGAAAGCTTGGTTTCCTGGCCTAACCCCCTTGTCCATTAGCTTTCTTGCAAACCCTAGCCTAGTCCTGTTAATTGCCAGCCTCACTCGAGCGCTCTAGACCACCTTGGCATTTTGTCGAGCATGTCGCGTGCGTGCTCTGGGCGTGCCCAGAGCACACGTTTTGCACGCGCGTGCACCGAGCCGCCACGTCACGCCCCTGGACCTTGCTCGCCTGCAGAGCCGCGCCCCGCCCCCGACCACGCACCAGAACGCGCCAAGCTGCCCCTGGTGCCCTACAGCACCGTCGTCGGAGCCCCTTGGCGGCACGCCGGCGTCCGCAGTGGGCTCCTGCCACGGTCGGCGCCGCCCGAGCCGCAGCCGCGCGCCAGCTGCCCCCTGGAGCAGTCCAAGCTTATCCTCACGCTCGTCTGCAAGCGCTCGTCAGCGCCACGACGCCCTGCCGCAACAGAAACGGTCGACCGACGATGTTATCCCCAGCAGTGGCGGAACCGACCTAGCTACCCTATAAATGGTGAACCCGAGCTCCTCCTAGACCCCAGGCAGCCTCAAGCCATCCCCCTAGCGCTCCCCTAGCCCGCAATCGACCAGGGGAGGCCGTCTTCCCCGTCTCCGGCTAGCTCGGCCACCGCCGCCTTCCGGCCTCATTCGTCACCACCAGGCCCTTCCCCATCCATCCGACACCACCACCCGACTCCCCTTCATCTTGCGGAGCCGCCCAAACCCCCTGCTGTGATGGAGAGCCACCGTAGCCCCAAAACCCTAATCCACCCGAAGCCACCGGCCGTCGCGAAGCTCGTCGACGGTGACGCCCTCCATCCCCACCTGACTAGCGACCACCAGGAGGACCGCCCTGGACTGGCGGATCCATCCCCACCCTCGGTTTCTCGAACGGTGCCGCCGTTCCCCGGCGAGCATCGCCGGAGTCCCGCCTCCGCTCGGGCAGAGGAAGAGGAGGGAGAGAAGACTGGTCAAACCTGAACAGTGGGCCCCGCGGACCCACTGTCAGTGACCCACGCGCGGTCCACGCTGGATAAGTGGAGACGTAAACACAGAATACGCCTTCGACGTGGTCAGTTTTCGAAACTTTTTCGTTTTTCTGTTTTATTTTAAAAACAGATTTTTGACCAAAACTTTGACTGCCTATAACTTTTTAAATATAACTCCAAATGAGTTGATACTTTTTCCTACCTCTCTCAAATATTGTCTAGTTTATTTTCAGATTTATTTGAAAAAATTTCAGCAACTTTTTTGTACTGTTTTTGAAACTATTTATTGATTCAAAAATATTTTAAATAGGATTTTTGGAGAGAGGAGAAAGCTTTCAAAGGTTTTGGAATGCACCCTGCCTCCCCACAACTTGAAGGCAAGCATTCTGAACCCTGGCATAATATGGTCGCGTGTTGTTTGATACGGTTACAACACCACTCGTCGCAGAGTTTTCATTATTTTCTTTTGTGATGATATGTTCAAACTCATGAGTGCATATTGATGATTCATGCTGTTGGAGTTTGATATGTTGGGATAGTAGTCACCATCACATGCCTCTCATGCATACCGGAAGGAACCCGGGAAAGCCTCTGTCTTGGGTAGACACGAGCTTGTCTCCGGTCGTTGAGACGATTGTGTCCGGTACGGCATAGTGAGACATGATGAGTGGTGGTTATGTCTGTTGGTTGAAAATATATTTGCTATGCTAACCATGCAGGGAATACTTAAACCTCCTTAGTCGACCATAGTTCGAGTCTTGTTCCGGTAACACCCACACTTGTTTCGTACTACCACTTGTCCCTGCCACAGTTAGGGTACGGTTCAGTAAGTTGTCAACCCCTTTCTAGCACACACCGTACAGAGGGGACGGGATGAGGGTACCATGGCCATGGATTAAAGCCAGTCATCCGGTCAGGGGGCATGGGTGTTTCGGTTGTAGCCGAGGGGGTAGCTTCCCCAGTTTGCACGCGATATAAATTTTGTGATCCCATGCTAATCGAGGTTGTAGCCTCCCCACTTAGAGTTTTGCTTAACGAGTGTCGTGGGTGATTCCAGACACCGATGAGTCAAGCTGGTGTGTGTGGTTGGGTGTGTTTTCAACTAAAAGACCATAAGCGGAATTAGTCCGGATGGACTAACGGAATCCGTTACTCGTGGGTAAAGAGTACACCCTCTACAGAGATTATATCTATTCGAGTAGCCGTGTCCATGGTTAAGGACTACAGTCTGGGTAGGGTCAAGTGTCGGTCTTAGTGCTTGTCTTCGAAGGAAAAACAACTAAGTCAGAATATTGATTTTGACCAGTGACATATGATGATTATGATTATTATTATTGTGGATTAACTATTTTCATTACTTGATTTATCGAGTATCCCTGGGACGGTTCTACCTCTTGGATATTCACTGTGATATTTCTGTTATAAGCCCTTTATGTGGTGTCGCATAGACGCCCGACTGTGGCATGTTTGTTATTTAATTACCATATAAGCCCTTTATGTGGTGTCGCATAGACGCCCGACTGTGGCATGTTTGTTATTTATTTGCCATATAAGCCCTTTATGTGGTGTCGCACAGATGCCCGACTGTGGCATGTTTGTTATTTATTTGCCATATAAGCCCTTTATGTGGTGTCGCTGAGACGCCCGACTGTGGCATGCTTGTTATGTATTTACTTTATAAGCCCTTTATGTGGAATCGCACAGACGCCCGACTGCGGCACGTTTGTTACTCATTTCACTGATGAGCCCTTTCTGTGGTGTCGCTCAAACGCCCGACTGAGGCATTCTATTCCTACACTCTAATTGCATTATTCATGTGTTATGTGAATAACTTGTGTGCATGCATCATGGATTTTATTTCTGTGACTGACGTTGCGATCGTAGAATATTTCAGAGCATGATTATCATTTGTTATATTATACCTGTGTTCATAATGTTTGCGAGTACATTCAAAGCACTCACTGGCTTGTCCCTGGCTATTGTCTTGGCCAGATTTCTTGCTTGGAGAGGAGCATTGCAATGACAACCCCGGAACCTAATCAATGGTGATTGCAGCCTCACGAAGATAGGAGTTAACCTGGTCAGCTGTTCCTGTGGGAAATGGAGTCCCATAGACGCCGGTGATCCACAAACCGCTTCCGCCATCAACCACTAGAAACCTTGTGTTGTACTCATAGGCCAGAATGGTCTTGTACTACATATCATGTATTTTGCTTGGGTTATTGTATCAAGTTTGTGTCTTGCCAGCTAACAGTAATCTTGAAGCTGGTGAGCATAAGGGTCATTTTCTGGGAAATTAAAATCCCGAAAATCCGGTCCTGACACTGATGTCCCGCGCATGTGGCTGCTCCACCTGCCAACGGCTTCCGTGGCCTCCTGGGGGGAGCTGCGCGGCCTCTTCCTCGCCCAGTACGCTACACCAGCGCACCCAGTCATCGCAGCTCTCCTAGGCGGCTCGCAGGCACAACCTTTAGGCCACCACATCAAGTCATTCGTCCGCCAGATCGGCGCCGCTTCCATGCCGCGTGGGGCGCCTCCGGGCTGGGCGGCACCTAAAGCCGACCTGGACTTCAGCTCAGATGATCACCCCTCCAACTCGGCCTGCTCGGGCGCGCTCCCAATGCTATGCACCCCCACCATCTACAACATGGCGGTCACCAAGACCCTCATCGACGGCGGTGCTGGCCTCAGCGTGCTCTCAGTGGAGGCCTTCAGCCTCCTCCATGTACCACCAGAGCGACTGCAGCCCAGCAAGCCCTTCTTGGGCGTCGGAGGCGGATCCACCGGCTCCCTGGGGCAGATCCGCCTCCCGGTGACCTTCGGCACCTACGACAACTTCCGCATGGAGCTAATCGACTTTGACATTGCCCCCATCAGCCTCCCATACAACGCCATCCTTGGCTACCCGGCACTAGCCCGGTTCATGGCCGCAACTCACCCAGCGTACAACCTCATGAAGATGCCCGGGAGTAGCGGCGTCCTCACCGTGTCTGGAGACACCGGGGATGCGTTGCAAGCGCTCAAGCTCACCTTCAAGGCCGCGGCGGTGGCGCAGCCTGCCGACTCAGACGCCCCTGAACCCAAGGGGGCTGCACCAGCCAAGAAGAAGCAGATATTCACTCAGGACAAGGAGGAAACCAAGTAGGTACTGGTCGACGAGGATGGATCTACCAGTGCCACCTTCACCATAGGCGCCGACCTCGAGCCCGAACAGGAGGAAGCCTTGGTGAAGTTCCTGCGCGCGAACAAGAAGGTATTCGCGTGGGAACCTGATCAGCTGGCAGGGGTCCCGAGGGGAGTAATTGAGCATCACCTCAATGTGTGCCCCAACGTGCGCCCCGTGAAGCAGAAGGCGAGGCGGCAGTCCACTGAGAAGCAAGCTTTCATCGTCCAAGAGACCCGCAAATTGGAGGTGGCGGGGGTCATTCACGAGGTCCGTTACCCAGATTGGTTGGCTAACCCGGTTGTCGTGCCGAAGAAGGGGGGAATGAGCGCATGTGTGTCAACTCCACCAACCTCAACAAGGCCTACCCCCAGGATCCGTTCCCGCTCCCTCGCATCGACCAGATCGTCGACTCCACCGCCGAGTGCGACTTGTTGTGCTTCCTGGATGCCTTTTCCGGCTACCACCAGATCAAGATGGCAGTAGAAGATGTGGAAAAGACGGCCTCCCTAACCCCGTGCGGAGTGTACTGCTATACGTGCATGCCGTTCGGGTTTGCAATGCTGGTGCGACCTTTCAGCGACTGATGCACATCGCCTTGGGTCGACAGCTCGGGAGGAATGCTGAGGCTTATGTTGATGACATTGTGGTGAAGTCTCGGGAGGCAAAAACTCCGATACAGGACTTGGAGGAAACCTTCGCGAGCCTTAATGAAGTGGACCTGCGGCTCAACCCGGAGTTTGGAGTCCCCTCGGGCAAGCTCCTGGGTTTCCTCGTATCCCACCGGGGCATCGAGGCTAACCCAAAAAAGGTAAAAGCAGTCGAGGACATGAGCCCGCCGAAGACCCTTAGAGAGATGCAGAAGCTCACCGGGCGAGTGACCGCACTAGGGCATTTCATCTCCAAGCTGGGGGAGCGAGCGCTGCCCTTCTTCAAGCTGATGAAGAAGAAGGGCCCCTTTGAATGGACTGAAGAGGCCGACAAGGCATTCCAGGATCTCAAAAGGTACTTAACCAGCCCTCCGGTGATGGTGGCTCCGCGTCCTCAAGAGCCCCTGGTGCTCTACCTTGTGGCCACCCCCTACTCTGCCAGCGCAGCCCTGGTGGCTGTTAGGGATGAGCATAGGACCAAGACCGCGGCAACCGTTCGGGTTAAAGCGAGGCAGGACCAAGAGGGCCTCACAGGGACCGCGGCTGCGGGCGAGAAGGACCAGCCACAGCAGGGAAGCACACCCAGGACAGAAGAAGCCCCTCACCTAAGCGACCAGCCGCCGGGGGCTCCATTGTCTCGGGAGGTGCCCCAGCCTCCGGAGGGCGCCAACAGCACCAACACTCCCCACCTCGTCGAGCACCCTGTGTACTTCGTCAGCATGGTGTTGCGGGACGCGAGGGCGCGGTACCCCATGCCTCAGAAACTCCTCCTCGTGCTGTTGGTAGCCTCGCGCAAGCTGCGGCATTATTTCCAGGGCTATCCCATCAAGGTCGTCTCAGCATATCCCTTGGAAAGGGTGCTCAGAAGCCCCAACTCAGCCGGAAGAGTCGCTGAGTGGAACATCGAGCTGCAAGCGTTTCAGATAGAATTCAGCACGACCAGAGTCATCAAGGGGGCCGCGCTTGCGGACTTCGTGGCGGAATGGGCGGAAGCGCCAGGCCTTGAGGCTGGCGAGGATCGATCACTCTCCCCTGGAAGCGAGGCACCGGACGGATGGGTCATGTACTTCGATGGGGCGTTCTCCCGGCACGGCACGAGAGCTGGTGCGGTGCTCGTATCCCCCACTCAAGACAAGCTCTACTACGCCGTGCAACTCTGTTTCCAGCACGAGGAAAAGGTCTCCAACAACATAGAAGAATACAAAGGCCTGATAGCAGGCCTGAAGGCTGCAGTCGCCCTGGGGGTGAAGCGCCTCACCATCAAAGGTGTTTCGCAGCTCCTCATCAACTTCTCCAACAAAGTATACGAACCAAAGGACGAGCACATGGAAGCCTACCTCGTGGAGGTCCGCTGGATGGAGAAGCAGTTTTGGGGGCTGGAGTTGCAGCATGTGACTCGCGACAACAATCAAGAGGTTGATGACATCGCCAAAAGGGCATCCAGGCGGCTACCTCAGGAGCCCGGCGTCTTCGAGGAGCGGCTCTTCAAGCCCTCGGTGACGCCATCACTGTCAAGCACGGCGCAGCCTCGGGGGGAGCTCCCCCAGCCGCCTGCCTCGGGAGCCCCGGTCTGTGGCCCGACGTCAGGAGCGCGCCTGCTCCTGGCGCTGGAACCTCAGGAGGGGTGCTGGATCATGGAGCTCAGGAGTTACCTGACATGAGGCACATTGCCGAAAAAGGAAGAGGAAGCGGAGCGTGTGGCACGGCAGGCCACAGCATACTGCCTTAAGGATGGGGAGCTCTACCGAAGGTGATCGAATGATGTGTCCCTATGTTACATTTCCAGGGAGCAAGGAAGGAGCTACTGGCAGACATACACGGCGGCGACTGTGGGCATCATTCATCGTCACGAACTCTCGTTGGCAAGGCGTTCCGCAGCGGGTTCTATTGGCCCACGGCACTCAACGACGCTGTGGAATTGGTGAAAGCTTGCGAGGCCAAGCAGATCCATCAGCCGGCGGGAGGTCTGCAGACTATACCCCTCTCATGGCCTTTCGCAGTCTGGGGACTGGATATCCTGGGCCCGTTCCCTCGGGCGCCAGGGGGCTACCGCTACCTCTACTTCGCCGTGGACAAATTCACCAACTGGGCTGAGGTGGAAGCTGTCCGCACCATCTCCGCAGGCTCCGCGGTCAAGTTCATCAGGGGCCTCGTGAGCCGATTCGGGGTGCCGAACCGCATCATCACTGACAATGGTTCACAGTTCACCAGTAACCTCTTCAAAAC
This sequence comes from Triticum aestivum, assembly GCF_018294505.1. Classification (NCBI taxonomy): domain Eukaryota; kingdom Viridiplantae; phylum Streptophyta; class Magnoliopsida; order Poales; family Poaceae; genus Triticum; species Triticum aestivum. Next base: position 189,993,012 of record NC_057798.1, on the reverse strand, counting down.
ATACTGTGCTAACCTTGGAACGCAGATATGCTACGCTTCGGTGGCGCACCCGCGAAGCAACGGTCAGGCCGAGCGAGCCAACGTAGAGGTCTTGAGGGGCCTCAAGACCAGGACTTTCAAGAAGAAGCTGGAGGCCTGCGGCAGGGGCTGGTACGACGAGCTCCAGTCCGTGCTATGGTCAATCCGCACGACCACAACCAAGCCGACTGGAGAGACCCCGTTCTTTCTGGTTTATGGAGCTGAAGCCGTTCTCCCTCACGAGGTCAGACGTCATTCCGCGCGGGTCCTGGCGTTCAACGAAGCGCAGCAGGACGCCATGCGGGGGACAGATCTCTTGCTTGGGGATGAGCATCACCGAGAAGCCGCGCTGCGGGCAGCAAGGTACAAACAAGCACTGCGGCGATACCACTGCCGCAACATCCGCCCAGGACTCTCGAGGTAGGGGACCTCGTGCTCAGATGGGTTCTCTCCAGGGAGGGGCTGCATAAGCTCTCTCCCATGTGGGAGGGCCCGTTTAAGGTTGTTCATGTTTCCAGGCCCGGCTCCGCACGCTTGGAGACCCAGGAGGGGGTGCCCATCCAGTACACGTGGAACATCCAACACCTCCGAAGGTTTTACCCCTGAAAAAGGCCCGGTGCCTGTGAAGAAGCTGTGTTTTGGGAAAAGGCCCGGTGCCTGTGAAGAAGGCGAATGCCTATGAAGTAGCTGTGTTTTGGGAAAAGGCCCGGTGCCTGTGAAGAAGGCGAATGCCTGTGAAGTGGCTGAGTTTTGGAAAAGGCCCGATGCCTGTGAAGAAGGCAAACGCCTGTGAAGCTCGCCGCCCGTGACACTCTCACGTAATAATGAGTGGGGCTGTACACGCCCCGGAGTCTCCGGAGTGCCGCCCTCGGGACTCGGGGGCTCCCGCCCACGCCCAGTGGCAGCACTTAGCTCCATGCTGGTGAGAAGACGTCGAAGACTAGACTAGGTACTGGACGCGGCTTCTTTCATTTGTGTTCCGCAGTTGGCTTGTTTGTTCCTATTTGAAGTTTTTCTGAAGCTGTTACAGTTTCGAACTCGCGACCCCTCGTCCGTTTCACTTGCTGGTTTTCGTTTTCTCTCGCGCGAAGTCTCACAAGGGAGGAACACGGGCACCCTCGCGAGTGTTTTCTGCCCCGGTGGTTTGGAGCTTCCTTATCTGAGTCCGCTGCGGGAGCACCCCTCCCATTCCGTGCCCCACGGGCATCGCGACGCAATCACGGGACTTGGGTTAGTTGTCCTTGCTACCAAGGCTGGAGATTATCCCCACTGACTAAAACCCTGCAGGACACAAGGCACACGACGAGGCCCTAGCCTCAAGAGGCGAGGATCGCAACAAGCTTCCCCCCAAGATAAGTGATTTCCACGCATAAGCACGCAGAACAAAATATAGCATAGAAACGGCAGAAACAGCGTACCAATTAAACAACGATAGTTCAACACACCCCCGTGGGGGACCAGACTACATTCTTTTTGTGCAGGAAAGAAAGGAAAGCAAAAGGGGGCACGACCTGCCCGGTGCCAACTCTCAGCGAAAGCTCGAACTGCCTCCGGAGCTCAGCTAGATTCCGCCTCCCGCTTCACTGAGGCGTGGTGTCGGACCGACCTGCTGCCCTCTCCCAGGCGAGCGCGGCGATGAGGGGGCTGGTCGCGACCGCCAGTGGAGGAGCTGCCATCCGAAGGGGAGTCACCAGAGCTCGGCGGGCCTCGGGCCCCGCTGCCCACGCACCCTCCGCCACCTTCACCCCGGCCAACACCGGGGCTGGGCGCGCGGCCGCGGTCATCGTCTTTGGGGCAGCATGCGGTGCAGCGGCCGTCTTCCTTGAACACCTTCACGTAGAGGGTGGCGTCGCCGTCGAACTTGAAGTGCAGAGTGCATCGTCGGCGGAGGCCGCGCGCGCGGGCAAATGTTTGCCAGCCGCGGGTCAAGGCCGCCTCCCCGGCGGTGGAGACCTCCAGGGTAGCCCAAGAGGCCCTGCTGCAGCAACCATCTGCCTGAAGCCAAAGGCCGCCTGGGGCACCAGCCGGAAGCTCACCTATGAAGAAGCGGGGGAGCTGGAGCCAGGTGCCGGTTGGGTCCGCCGACCACACGACGAACTCCGGCAGCACCTCCGCCGAGCGAAAACGCGGCCTTGGGGGCCGCGCAGCCCCAACGTACCCCTCGTTGGCAGCCGGACGCCCACCGCCATGTAGGGGATTGTTCCCACAGCCACGGGAGGTCGCGGCGGAGGCCGTAGGGTGCTTGCGAGGGCGGCCCCGGCCACGCTTGGCCGGAGGAGAGCCGGTCCCTTCTTGGCGGGCCTTCCCTTTCTCCACAGCCGAGAACCTCTTCGGTAGGGCCATGGAGATGGCGAGCGGTCGAGAAGAAGATGGAGAGTAGCAAGGAGGGATGAACTGGAGGGGCTCGCGCCGTTCCGTATATATAGCCGAGGAAGGCCAACCATCGACTTCCACGATCACAGGTAATCATGACCCGTTTTGCATGCAGGGACTTGTCAACTCGTGCAGTTACCGAGGTGTCGTGGGGGAGCCAGGAAGCCCACGTCCAGTCAACCGCCACGCGGCACCCAAGGCCGCAGGCTATTGGGGCCCGCGACGGTTCGTACTTGCCCCTTCGCTTCTCTGCTAAGCCAAGTCCAAGCGCGCCTTGGGCCCGGGGGCTACTGTCAGCGTTCTGGGAACGGGGGTACCCAGACTTTCCTGCCTGCGGCCTGCGGCGTGGCTCAAGGAGTGGCCCAGTACGGCCCATCTTCATCAACACATGCTCAAGACTCTCACGAGGGGCCAAGCCTCGCGGGGCGGGCGACAGGAGGCTTCCTCAGGCACAGCCTCATCAGGCTGGCTTGCGAGGAGGCGGAGAGATCAAGGCAAGGTACCTGACGAGGTGCCCGTGACGCAAGCCATGTCGACCAAGGCCAGGCGGGCGCCGGCCTGCGCAGAGTCCTTGTTTCTTCTTTGGTGCAAAGGGGGCAAGCGCAGGCAAGGGTATCAAGCAGAGGCAACCATTTTGGTGCAACAAGACCAAGACCAGCAGGACGGCAGAATGAAGGTCATCGTGGAGCCCAAGCCGGCGTCATCGTCAGGATCTTTGGCAGGCGAGGACCAACTTTAGTCAGGATAAGTGTACTAGATGTTCCCCTTCAAAATGGCCAATTGTTGGCGCCCTTCCCACTCAATATTTCGGAAGAGGCCCGGGGCCTTCGCCTATAAATAGGACTAGCCACCCATAGGGTAAGGGGATCGGATCGAGATTGAGGGAACAAGGATAGAAAGACACACACACACACACACACACACACACACACACACAGAGAGAGAGAGAGAGAGAGAGAGAGAGAGAGAAGCGATTGAACTCCCCCTAGCAGTTCATTGCACCAGCCAAGAACAGACCCTCGCAAGGCTGTTCTTCCCTTGTACTATTCCTCATCAGCCCCAGAGGCAATCCACCACACCACAAACTGGAGTAGGGTATTACACCACAATGGTGGCCTGAACCAGTATAAATCTCGTGTCCCTTGTGTTGTTCTTCGTGTAGTTTTAGATCCTTGCGAGGCGGTGAGACATGGGTAGGCAGGAGGTGTGATCTCCGCGTGCACCCCAGTGTTCGAACCTTGAGGGTCTGCCGGAACCCAAAATCCGGCACATCTGATTTCAGACCACCATACTCAGCTCTGATAAAGTTCATGAAGTTTCAACCCCTCGACATATGCAGCGGAGAATCTTCGAGCAGAAGTTATCCAAGTCATGTCCATCTATTAGACATACAAATTAGTTCTTCTACTAGATATTACAGGAAAAACATATATGCTTTTTTATGAAGTCCATTAAAAAAATACTTAGGTCGATGTCTAAAGCTATGGCAAGATATTTGGACGAGTAGATATAAGTAACAAAATATATGTAAAGCTAATTCAGCAAACAGATTTGAGTGCTAAATTATGGCAGGCTGTTTTAGCAGTCAATGATGCCGAGCACACAGCCATCAAACTATCGAAGGCCATCGCAGCAACAAAGATCGAGTATAAAAGGTGTAGAGCTATTTCACCTAACAGATTGGCTACTAGACCATTGCGACACAATAAATATATGGTAGGATATTTTAGCAACTAATCGGCCTTGGCATGCCATCTCAGCTAAGCAGATTGAGTGCAGAACAGGGCAAGGAAGCTTCTTAAGCAGAGCATATTGATAGTAAACTACTTCGGTAAACAGTGAAATTAACAGCGTCTATCAGCTAACATTTAGCGCTACACCGACATGAACGGAGCCTCAGTCTAGAATGCGCGTACCGTGGGAGAAGCTGACCACCGTGCGTCTCCACACGAACGTTGCCAGCGGTGGTGGCGCTGACCGCCGTGCGCCTCCACAAGAACGTAGCCAGAGGTGGCGGCGCGGCTAGAGGACGGTAGTCTACGAGAGCGTACCGTGGGAGCGAGAGGATCGCCGTGTGTCCCCTCGACGAACGGCGGCGCCGACGTATCGGCGTGGCGGGGAGGGCAGCTTTGGTGGAGCGAATGGAGTGTAGGGGGA